>NC_046190.1:2267500-2370000 GCF_011004875.1 Balearica regulorum gibbericeps | reverse complement strand
CGCCCCACAAGCGAAGGTATCTCCTTGCGGTGCTGGGGACCGGTGCATGGCCCAAAGCCAAACCTACCCAAAATAAAGGAAAAATCCTTGTGTCTGTCCGCAGCTCTGCGTATGCGAAAGGTACCGCTCCGCAAACGTGCGTGTAAAGGCTGCTGTCCAAGCCCTTACTTTTCATCTGTTTTATCTAAAACCGAGCTTTCCCGCGTGTTGCCTGATCAGCTAACCCGAGCCTGGTGCTGCCGGAGAACAAGCAAGTCGCAGCCGCTCACGCTGAAGGGAAAATAATTCAAAAGTTTAAGGATTATACTTTATTCATACTATGATCTCTCAGCAAAAATGTCTCAGGGATGTGTGTTTATCTTGGTCTGGGCCCACTTTAGCAGTTTTTACCCTTTGGCTTCACCTCAAGCAAAACAGTATCAAGTGAGCCAAAAGTGATGATAAACACACACACACACACACACACACACACAGAGCGCTCTGAAGTTCCTCCTTCCCGAGCATGGAAAAGCCTCCACCAGCAACGCGCTGGAGTTACTCTCGTTCCCAGCACTACCGAGTGACAGCTTTATTGTTAAATAAAACAAATTAATTGCTCCAACTGTCTTAACTAGTTGCTAGAAATGAAATTCTTCACTTGTTTAGCTGCCAAAAATAATGACAGAAATACAAACATGTTACAAAACTGAGGGTTTCTCAGGAAAGCTAAATATAATGGGTCTAATTTTGCCCTGGGCAGATGCACTGGGGCACTTCCCAGTGACTTCTGAGGGAATTTCATGAGTGTTTTTAAAGAAGACTGTATCCCCTACACTTGACATATAAAGCGCACATCCCTCTCTCATCTTTATTTTTACTCTTTCTTTGCTCAAGCGTGCACGTACCTTTGTGCATTTCTCTTTGCACAAACACCGCTCATAACAATTTTATAATTTACTTACATTCATTACAATGATTGTCTCTCTGTGAAAAGATTTCCTGTAAACGTTAGGAGGAGAAAAATTATTTTAAGTGTGTTCCGTAGAGGTTAATGTTTTGAAAAGCTTGGCTGAATTCTTGGCATTCAGGAAAATCGATGCCCCTGCCCTCACGCAGGCAGGCGCACACGCGTTTCCTGGTAAACGGACAGAATTTGGGAGCCTCTGGAGTTAGAGAAAAGGTACAGGGAACATCCTGATGAGGTAAAAGGAGGAGTAATTTAATTGTCTAACTCCTTCTGTGCTCGAGAATATCAGACAGATGGGGAGGATAAAACAAGGAGCTCAATAATTAATTTTCATGTTCCTCACTAGTGGGACCTCTTTAATCCCTGTTCCTGTGATTATAGAGAAAGGTTGGATTCTGAAGTTTCACTCATTAGCTACATGTTGTATGAAAATACCTGTATTTTCAAAAGGAATAGTGACAAGAATGAAAAATTTCCGCTATTAAAAATATCTTGGTGTCAGGGACTTTTGTGAAAGAACAAAAACTCTCTGATTCCCTCAGATAAATAATGAAACAGATGGTTGTTGGGAGGTTAAAGGTCAAACCTTCCCTGTTGACTAAAACACAAGGTTGACTTAAAAGATTTTCCGAAGTTATTCAAGATGCAGTGCATCAGCCTGTTGTCTCCTGCCTCTTAATGAAATGGCGTGGGCTTCCTTAAAAACATCGGTGGGGGCAGGTACGTTCAAGCAGCTCGTCTTAAGAAGGCTGACACCCATTCCAGCGCTAAACTGTGCTTCTGCAAACCGCATGTATAATAAAGGATACCAGTGAATAATAATTAAGCAAACTTGTCCGGGGATATACGTTTTCTGAAAGGCTAAATATTAAGATTTAATCTGCCTCCTAAATGAACTGCTCGCTTCCTACCTGAAACGGTAGTTGATAAAGTCATCGTGGAAATCTGTGAAGTCCTGAGAAAATTATCAATAATGCAATTTAGAAAAATGGAAAGAAAACAAACAAACACTGTCTGTAGGGTTAAGCTGCTGCATTCATTAGCAGAGTCCTATTAAAGGAGAAGAGGGCATTTCTAAAGCAGCATATAGACTAACTAAAGAGGCAGATGCTCTAACTCGTATGATTCAACATAATTTTAGCGCAAATTGTGCAATCACTCAAACACACAAACATTTCAAGGTAATTTTCGTAAATCCCCATTGTGATCTAATTTCTTATTAAGGAGAATAAAGCCGGCTGCCGTTGTAATTCATCAGCCCTTTGCACTGCAGAGCAACTGCTGGAGTTCATTTCATGGGTTTTGCTGAAAAAAATAGACTTAAATTTCTGGAATTACTAACAACGACCTATGACTAAAGAGGCGGTTGCTTCCAAATAGAACTTTAAGCTAGATTAAAAAATTGTAGCTGAACTCTGAGAAGGTCATTGAGATCAGAGCCGATCTAAGGACCACTGAGAAGGGCAGAGTGGCGTTCAAGGTACAGCACGCAGCAGAGGACATGCCCGGGCTTCTTGCAAAGAGCATCGTTGTGGTGCAAAGCAGCAACGTGTCACATTAAGTGCACCTGGCATCTATTATCGCTGCCTTCCTAAACAAGGTCAAACATCCCTTCCTCACCTGGAGTTAGACCTGGCTGCCACAACCTTCTCCGGGTGGTTGCACCTTGGGAAGTGCCCGGACGGCCGGTTCCTGCGAGGGGAAGATGTGGGTATTTGGTGTGCGGGATCTTGCAGGGTGGTCCAACAGTCTGGAGAAGAGAGAGTGAGGTAAACTCCTCTTTGTGTGAGTGTATCCGCGTGTGCCCGTGAGCGTGTAAGCACGTTTCCGTGTGCTCGCACACAACACACACAGCAGCACGGCGCTGCACTCCGCCACATTCCCACCATCCCGTTACTGCCACCAATTATATTATAACCCGTCACGCCTGCAGCAGCAGTGACATGAATGCAATAAGTAAGACAAATAAAAATCTCTTGCATGGTAATTTACAAATAAAAGTTGATTTTCCTTTAAAGGAGGCGCACAGCCACATGTGCGTGTGCGGAGAGGGAATTCCGCGACTTCACTGCCAAAGAGGCAAGGGATGTCGCCCCATAATTTGACCTAATTTTTTTCCAAATATAAAATGACCTGTTACGGCATCCCAGGGAGAATATGAATTAGCCCGGGTCAATAGGAGGTCAAATAGATAGGGTGCTAAAATCCCTTTACTACTTTGTAGTATCTTATGCTAATTCAGTTCCCTTCTCTGTGATAAACAAAGCCAGTTGAAAGTAGATAGCATCACACAGTGATGGGTCCCAAAGCTACAATTTAATACAAATCTAGTAATTCCATTATACAACATATCCAGTTCATTTAGAGGCAACGAATACTTAAGAAGGTCCAGGATTGAAATACCTTAGCTGCTACTTTAAAAATATAAATAATCCAGCAAAATTTCATTTGTCACATAAACCTAATAGATATGCATGATAGAAATTCTGGCTGTCCTTTAAAATGTTGCTCAAATCATAGGTCCTAGGTCCTTATACACCAATATTGCAGGGGGGTTAGGCACATAATCAGTAGGTACATGCATTAAAAAAAAAAAAATCCTCATTGTTCTCTCTTCACAAAAAGTGGTATTATATGAGTCTAATGAGAATTACTGATTTAATAAAGCTGAACCTTTCACAATGTTTTACAGGCGATGCTTTTCACCCTGGAAGGATTGTGCAACGGTCTGCAGCTGAACCCCACTAAAGGACACGGCCAACGCACAGTGCCTCTGGGGCAGAGGAGAGGAGAGTCGCATCGGCTGGGAGCATCAGGGCAAACTGATGCTCTTGGGAAGTGCCTCTGTGTCTCTAATTTTAATAGGGATGCAGATAGTCTGAGCCTGCTGAATCACCGTTTTGCAGGTAACTGAGAGCAGCCTAAGAGAAACTGCCTTGCAAAGTATTGGGGTTATTCGGAGATACATAAAATTAGGTATGAGAGTCATACAGTTCTAAACAGGCAATTAGAAAGAAAAGCCTAGGAAAAAAGATGTTATGAACAGCTGAAGATTCAACGCTACTGGCCTATGTGCTTTCCAAGAGAGCAGGCTGGGGCAGGAAACCTCCAGAAAACTTTTATGAATTATTAAAAATTGCTGAATTTCTGTCTGGTGAACAGGAGTGTGATGCTGGTTATCAGAGGTAGGGAGGTAGAGAAATTGTAGAGTAGCACTGGGAAAGAGACACAAGAAGAAGAAAGGAGGAATGGAGAGAAAGGAAGAGAAAGGAAGAGCGGAGCAGAGCTCAAACCATGCCAGCATGTTAGCAGGTTATATCACTGACACGCACTAACAGACCTGCACAGCGTGGACAAACACGACCAGCCCAGAGAAAGGACAGACGGGTGCAAGGGACCATGTGCCAGCAGAGGAGGAGCAGACCCTCAGCCCGACCATTACTAACCAGAAAGAGGGACTCATCTACTTTGGGGTCAGTAAAGTTGGCGTTAACACTGGGAAGCTGTAAAAAGTTTGTGGGTGTCACTGGTTTCCATTACAAATAGTGCCTGGTATGGCATAGGTGATGTTTTGCTCCGGGGAATTAGAACACACAGGAGCAACCAGAGCCTTCAGCTGGACAAAGCATGGGAAAAAAATGCAAATTCTTTGTAATGAAATAATGAAATGCCCTTAAGGATGGTCAGTCAGTCATGATGCGATTGAGGTCATGCCTGTCCCAGGAGAAAAATGGGTGCAAATAATCTATGGAATAGAAATCTCTAACTGAGCAAATATTAATCTGTAGTGCTGCAGCTCAAGATTTTTTGCAGACACGAATAAAATCTCCATAAACATCTTGTGATAACTGACGGACGAGGACAACCAGAGTAGTTTCCAACCACCTAGGCACTGCCAATAGTCTGACTGTAACAGCCTAGGGCTCAATGTAAGATACCTGCTGGAAACTTTTTATTTAAAGCTGACTGTGCTATAACCCTGTATCCGATGCTGGATTCTGTTAATATCCACTGTTAGTTGCTGGCATTGTGAGGAAGGGAGGAAATTATACCTTTAAGAGGGTGGAAGAGGCAGCTGAAACCAGCGGTTGTTAAGTGCCAGGGCTCAGGTAGCACAATGCTCGTTGGGACTCGGATATGGAAAGCAGACATTTGTCAGGCTCCTTGGCTTTGAGAATTTAGTGAACTTGTCTAACATAAATTACCAAGGATTAGCAATGAAAAGTGAGGTGGTTATTCAACTTCAAGCATCTAACTTAGGTGTCTAAATCAGAGACGTGAGCTTCCTGTAGCCTGTCAAGGATATTCCTGTGAAGAGTCTGTGCTCTCTTCCATTTTCCCATACTATTGATGCTTCTTCAGGCTACAAGAGGATTTAACCCTACTGGCTGGGGTTGCCATCAATTTTAGCAACTCCTATCCAAGGCTGAGTATAACAGTTCATGTTTTCTAGAGATTTACTTTGGATTCCTAGTTTCAGTCTGAATCTCCAGGCAGACATCTTCCAGCTAAGATCAGAGCTTTAGGTCTAACTTAAAAATGGCAGGTCTGAGTATCATTAATAGAAACATGTTGGAAACTGCTTTCAGTGGATTTTGGCTGAGGTCAGAGAGCTGGTAAAAGGAATCTGTTTAGGGAACAAGCCACAACAGAAGTCATCAAGAGCAATGGAAGTAATCTTCTAACAATCAAAGTACTGAAATGCAAAGTTTGCTGTAACATCCCATTGCAGGAGGTATAGTGCACAGCTGGGAAGAAAACAACAGCAGGGATCCTTCCCTGCTGATTTCTAGGGCTGGGTGACAAACCTGTGGCTCGTTAAGAGGTGGGAGCTAATTGAAGAGGAGCTTGGAGAGGAGGCTGGACTCCTGTTGGTCAAGCTACCAGGAGCTGCAGCATGCTGGTCCTTTTCTCCCAGCTGAAAGGAGGGTGACAGCAGGGTTGGGTTAGTGCTGGTGTGGTTTGCTTTAGTTAGGGAGGAGTTTTGGCCCTGGGTGCAGGGAATCTTCTGGCTCACCCTGGGAGAGGTAAATCCAGGTGGGGAGTGAATGGCCCTGCAGCTGAGGAGGGAGTCCTGAGAAGCAATTTGCAACTTGGAAGAAAATCTGCTTCTTCTGAATGGACTTTTTGCTCTCTACTTGACATCCTCTTTCCAGGTGAGTGCCACTGACCTTTTCACATGTCCTCTATGAGCTGTGCGTCCTGTTCACCAGACCCGCTCTGTAAAGCACCGTGGGCTGTAAGTGATCCGGTGAGTCAACGGCAGATCAGTCATGTCATTTGCTGGGTTTTGTTGTGGGTTTTTTTTTTATTAATTACATCATCATTTGGATAAAGATGTGCTTTTTGGAGAGGTAATTACACGTTTTTTAGTGATCTCAAAGCTCTGGTGTGGTTAACTATTAGTTTTTAGAAAATCTTGCTAAAGCCATGATAAGAAAAATGTTGTAAACTATTGTTGCTTTTCTTTCATGCTGGCTATGAAAACAAAACGCTCAGAATGAGCTAATGAAGCTGAATGCACGTTACCTGTAGCTGTAACAAAAATGTTCAATCTGTCAGAAGATATCCTATTTTTGGTGGCAGTGCACACTATGTTTTGAGCACAAATCTTGATGAATCTTGTGTTATAAACTATGTTTTTCATTTTGGGTAAAAAAAAAAAAAGTGTTTGCTTCAAGACAAGCAATTTCTAACTTAGAGATATTTTTTTTTTTAATAGACCATCAATGAATCTTAATAGCGCTTCATGATTTATACATATGTATAATTCTCACTTTTCTCTGTGGCATTATAAAAAAAATACAGTCCAGTTCTTGTAAAAGATCTGAATACATAAAAGTGTTAAAGACAAGTTAAGAAAATTTCTGCCTTGCATGTTCTCCACTCTCCCTAATTCCTTCGTCCAGCCAATGAGAAGGTTATTTTATGGTTTGTCTGCAGTTTTATGGGCTCTTATGAATTACCAGAGGAAACTCATAATGGAAAGATACTCTTATTTCATGGGGTGTGCATTGAGATACATAGCTGGTCTGGTCCCTTCCAGAAGCAGGAACTGTAATTACAAGACTTTGAAAATTTTCTGTCTACTTTACTCCAAAATGAGACAACTGCAAGTAATTTGTGTCAGTGCACGCAGTGTGCAAGAAATCTTACTGTTATTTGGTATCTGCTGTTTAGCCAAGGAAGAATGTTTATATTTTCTACATTGCTGAGTGTGTGGATTTTTATATTGTGGAGCATTGGAAAGATTAACTTGATACTTATCACCAAAACCGCTTTGGAATGGTGAATAACACAGCAGTGCTCCCTGGCTGTGAGTACTGGGGAACTATCGATGGACTGGGTGATTTGATGATGGTAGGTGGAGGCCTTGGGCAGAAAACACAGCTCCTATTCTCTTAGCTGTGAGACTGTCTGTGTCCTCTCCCATCTGAGAAATAGCCCAAGTACTTGGGATTTGCCACTGCTACATAACATTTGTTGCATCACCAGAAAAATCACAGGAGCTCCTGACTGGAATGATGCTGAGGATAAAATGATTCCCAAGTGAAACAGATACATTCAGATATCATTTAAAATCTTGTTTTCTTTCCCTAATCTACCTTGTATTTAAAGGGGGTTTAGGCTGTGGTGCAGGAACAAGCAAATTTCTACAGCTGTATCCAAGATGAACAGTTCAGCAACTGGCCTGGACTTGAATTAAATTTTTGTGTTGAGCACGTACTTTGGAGTGTGGTGTTAGAAGGAATGCCACATGAAAGAAATAATGCATAAAATAGTAGTTTCCTAGTCCACTGGCCTTTTGATGTGCCTTACAGCATGGAAGTCTAGTATGAGCCTCCAGTTTCCTGAGGAACTCAAAATGGTTTGCTGAATTTGGGCATCTAAATAAAGGGTAACTGTGATGATTTCTCATTTGTTTTGATTTTTTTCCAAGTTACAATTCAGACGTATCTTCTATATGTGTGCAAGTATTGTTAAACTGAGTGCACGTTGGTAAGATCAAATGAGGTCCTGCACCGCTCTTATCACTGAAAAGCATGGAAGAAGCCATCTTTTTACCTAGATGACTATGACCTTACATAGCAAGTTGCCTCTTGGAGCATAAACCAGCTGGCTAAAACCTTAATATCTTGTTCCACCAAGTGTTGCTTGTAGTCTCTCAACTAACCATGTGCCCACACTGAACAGACAGCAGCATGTATGGGAAAATAATACAGAACCCATGCTGCTGTAAGACTGCTTTCACAGTTCACAGGAGTCTTTCCTTAGGCTTCATTCTTCCAGGAGCAACATACAGCACCTATGAGTACGTCAGATGCAACCTAATATCTGTCCTAACATCATTGCATTCATTCAAGAACAGCTATAGTGATATTTCAGCACTTCTTCAAGTCTCTGCATAAGATTTGTCTGTTCTTCTCTAAATGTGTTGTCTCTTCCCCACCCCCCCCCCCCCCCCCCCCCCCCCCCCCCCCCCCCCCCCCCCCCCCCCCCCCCCCGTCCTGATAGTCTTGCTTAGGAAAAAGCAAGAAAAATAATGAAGAGTATGTACAGAGCACTTATTTAAGCTTGAAATGCTGTCTTGGTCTGGAAAAACAAGCCTTTCCTGATTTCCTAGCTTTGTGCATAAGACTTTAACGAGTCACATCTGGTGGTTCTTCATGTCATGTTACATTATGAATCTTTATGGGCAATTAACTGGTTGGGTATGAAAAGACCCACACTAGTAATGGGTCAATGGGCACATCCAGTTTCAGAATTCAGTTTAAATTGTTAAGTTTGTCTCCAAAGAAAAAGCACACTATTTTCATTCTGATGAATTTGATGAGACAGTGGTAGGACATAGAGTAAACAGAAAACTTTCTCTGGCTGGTGGGAACGGGTAGTGTTCTTCCCTCCTCATCTTGTACTTTAAACAAATGGCAATAGCCAAATAACTTCTTCTATATAATTACGCTTCTGGCCATGAAAATAATTATTTGAGATGATGTGATAAGTTACTTGAACTGTTCTTGGTTTAAAAGTATTACTTAGTGGGTTTAACAAAACCCCCCACATTTCCAGCTTTAACAGGAGTTGTGCAGCCAAAAAAATCTCCTCTGACCTTGAGAAGTGTGGCTGGCTAAGAGTCATTGCTCAAGGTTGTTGTACTTCTTTCTTTTTTTTTTTTTTTTTTTCCCTTTTCCCTCCCTATCCCCTTCCCCCTCCTCTCCCACGTGGAGCTTTACAAGTGATAGCATGTTCCTGAATATTTTCCACGCTGATTTCTGAACCGTGCCAACCTGCTCTGATGCAGAGTTGTGCCAGTACCTTCAACAATCCTGGAAAGGTCAAGGAAAGCCAAATGTGGTGCTTTCCACCTTAGGCTTGTTCCTTAGCTGTGATCGAAGCAGGTACAGATTAAGCAGGTGGCTCCCAGGGACAGTGATGTTTGCAGCACTGCCGTGTTCTGTGCACCAGCCCTGTCCTTGTGCAACACGAAGCACAAGAAGAATCAGGTTCCTTGTCGGCATCCATGTGGTGCAGGAACTCTTTCTCCAAAGCCCTCTGTAGTGGTGGTGGAGGAGAGCAGGGGTTTGCCATGAACGTTGGTGGTGCAGAGCAGGACTTGGTAGGGTTACAACTCATGTCAGTGTGTTAATAAAATGCACTTGATTTAAATCCTAATGAATTTGAGGCCTTAATTGTACAACAAAATTGTGTTGCTACTGATAAAGTACTGTGAGCCAAAGGGATGGTCAGCCCCGCGCACCCACGGCTCAGCTCCTCGCTGCGCGCGGGAGCCAGGCACGCGAGAAGTTAAATGTTCTGAAACCAGATCAGGTCTGAACCGTCTGTGTAAAAAGTAACATCTCTAGTTTTTACATGAATTTTTAATTTTAGATGACACCTTTGACTGGAATTGACAGTGGAGCAGATCATTTGTGTAATTACAGCAACAGTCGTTGAGGAAGGAAAGAATAGCTCCAAAGCATATAAAACATGAAATGGATTTGATAGTGTATGAACTCTGTAACCAGAGCTGCAGGAACCTTCTGGCTTAGTGAGGCTATAAACCCGGTAATATCTTAGCTGAGGCACTAAAAAGTCATGAGATCAGTCTTTTTCTGCACTTCAGGTGAAGTAAAATAATTAATAAAGTGGAAAAAGTGAACTTTTAATGAGTCTAAGAAGGTTTAGCCACCCTGCTAACAGCAGAAATGCTAATGCAGTGCCGGACGGAAGCAGATGGGACTAGCTGCAGAAGGAGTGTTTAGCATGTAAAAAAAATTCTGTGCAATGGATTTGAAGTTAACTTTGTTATGCATATGCTAAATTCTGTGCAGGAAGGCTGCATGCATTATGCACCAAACGCTAGCTTAGTCTTCCTCACTGCCTTGCTTTCAAGTTGCACCTTTTCCAGAAATGTATTTTCACCATACCACCAGGTTTTTTTCACGGAGCAAGCTGTCATTAAGCTAATAAACACTTATACTCATTGTAGTGAGATGCTTTACGCTTTGTTCTAGAAAACATTGTGTATGAGATATATATATATGTGTCAGGGTTTCTTACAAGGAATGCACAAAGCAATCCGTAGAAAAACAAGAAGCAAGCAGTAGGTATCTACAAAGCAATACGTTGCTGAGAAGGAAACTTCCTGTAATGGTTAGATAAGTGCTTAGGATTTGTTGCAAGCAACAAACTCTAAATACCCTGTATGAGGAAAATAATCTTGGGCAAAGTAACTTGTACACACTCGAGGACTTGGTAATTGTCCTAAAAGTCTGTTTTGGATAAAAGGGAAATTCTTTTCTGCTATTTAAAAATGTAAAATCAAATGCAATTTTTTGTTTCTTATATGAAGATCACAGCTAATTAGCCTTAGTTAAGTAAAGCATATCCTTTGAAAATTGGAGACAAGTTCCTTTGCCCTCTGAAGAATTGTCTGTTATTTACATTGTTAATATTAATATCCTGCAGCCTCTAAACTCTGAGTCAGTGTCATTGGAGACAGCCTTGTAACAAACAACTCAGACCTCCAGTAAAATAATGGCTTTTAGAGATATATTTTCTTTTGTTTTTCAACAAGCTGAAGTAACTAGTGATAAGCGGAGCCAATATTATGAAGGTAAAATCCAGATTCAAGCCACAAGCCTTTGCAATCTTAATTTGTACCTTCCCCAGCATATCTTGTATGCAACTTGAAGGTAATGTAGCAGAGCAAGTGAAGCTCTTTACTAGTTCTGGTGGGAACTACAGGAGCTGTAACTCGGGTGAGCAGCTAGGTGTGAGGGGTTTTGAGGATGTGAGGTGCCCCTCTGGTGATGCCCCTGGGTTCCCAGGCTGGAAGGGGTGTCTGGGTGCAGAGACCAGCAAACCTACTCTGGTGCTGCTCAGCTTGGTCATCTCCCGTCTGCTCCTGCTTCATCACTCCTCTGTATAAGGTGGTGGGAAGAAAAGAAGAATCTGATTGACTGGGAAAGCTGCACAGAAGAATGGCAGAAAGCTCTAGAAGGAGCAAGTCCTGGAAGTACAGACTTATACTGAGAATACCTGAGTATCCAATGGAGCGTTTTTTGTGTTTTGGAGGAGTAAACAGCTTCTTGAATTTTACTGAGCGTGAGCGAGGGACTGTGGGTGCAGAATTTGCTGTGCTCAGGAACTGGACATCTTGTCCTCTGCCACCTCCAGCTTCTTGGGCTTCATCAGGGATCAAACCAAAACAAGTGCTTTGCAGCAAGCTGGTTCTCAGCTCACAAAGGATAGGTGAGTGATAACACAGTAAGTGCAGATCAACTGGAAAATATCATTGAGGGTGACGTAGAAATGAGTGGAATTCATTAACATAGAGATGAATGCTGAAGGAAAGGGGTTAGGATGATGAGTCAGCCAACAGCCCTTTGTAAAGGTTGCAAATATGCAGAACTTGGCATTGAAAGTTCTTTACTGTTTGTGCTTTGCTTGCACTTGGAGATCCCAGCAAGAGCCAAGTGCTTTCTGAAATTGGCACTATGTATGCACACGGGAAGACACGGAAACTGCCCCAAAGAGCTGAGTGCCTGGTGCTGGAGTCAATGCAAGGACAGGAGAGGGGCTTCTGGATGCCCTTAACATGCACTGTTATACTACTATCCTGCAAGCATAGATGGCTGCTGTCAAGTGAAATTCGGTTTTTCACATCCACAGTAAAAATGAAGTATATTCACCAAATCCAAGGCCTTCCAGAGGCGTCCGGACAGGCCACAGGGCTGCAAGCAGCCTAAGAATAAAATAAATAATAATAATAAAAAAATTCCCTCATTGCTTGCTCTATGCAATTATCTGAATTGAAAATAAATATTATTAATAAAGAATTAACCAGAATGCATGATTACAAACTGAAGGCTTCTTATCAGTTGTATACAATTTTAATAATTAACATTTAAGTTACAGTTTCAAAACTGTTTAGGAGGTTTGGAAGCCCCTGTCCCGTTAATTGTGATGGGAACTGAGCACCCAGATCCCCCAGGTGACTTTGAAAATCTCTGCCTAAACATATCTTTGTACTTGGTGTTCACAAGGTTGAATAGAAGCAAAGTTTCTGGGATATGATAATTTCATACTAGAATAAATCTTGTATAAGTTAAAATCCCTGGAAGCTCCAAGGTAGTAGGAGTTATGTACTGGGGAAACTTTAACAAGATCACTGAAGAGATTACTGGTTCAATAAACGAAGATTTTTATCTTAGCTCCTTTGAGACAAGGAAGACACCAAGGGACTAGAGAGAAGCAAATACAACTCCAGTTTGGAGGGCGGCGGGGGGAGAAAGAACTAAGGAAAACAGCCAGGATATAGTAGACCAGTACATCTGACCTTGGTGCTAGGCAAAACTCTAGAAACATTAATAAAAGATGAGATCACAAAACATCTGGAGAAATAAACTAGTCAGCGTGGTTTCATAAAGGGTAAATCCTGTCTGACAAATCAGTGGAAATTTTAGGGAGATAATGTGGAAAGCAGGCATGGGTGAGAGCGTTGGGCTTCATTCTGTCCTTTTTGGGCTCGCAGCACTGATCTGAACACAGAAGGGATTGCTTGGGCAACTGAGGTGTGGGTTGGAGTAACGTTGATGTAAGGAGGAGGAAAGTGAGGTGTTAACAGGAGGCGGTACCAATCCACAAATAATACTGAGGGTTAAACCATAGCTCGATGCATATGTTCTTGAAAAACTTGGGTAAAGGTGGTATCCATTGGGGTGCATAAAGTGGAGATGATGGATTAAATCTGCAGAGAACTTTTATACAAGATTGGGAAAGAATGGTCTGTCTCCTCCTCTTTAGACAAACGGAACATCTTTAAATTTGTAGCTCCGAATTATGAGGATATATCCCAAATGGATATGTTTTGCAGAACTCTGAGCTAGAAAGAGTTGTAGTACTAACATACAGCAGAAGCTAAACCCTGCATAGAAGTATGAGCCATGAAGACATAAGAGTTTAATCTGGCGTATTGTAAAGTACTTACCTGGACCTCTGTAGACTGCCCTGCCTGAGGTAGGACACCACAGCATCAAATGGACATCCTGGGGATTGGAAAGGGCAGAGGACAGCAGGAATGATAGAAGTACTTGTGAAGTTGCTACATGCAGAAAGCCTGGGAAACCTGGAAATGTACTCACTTGGGGGGGCAAAGAGCAAGCTGTTTAAAAGATGATATGATTTGAAGATTTCAAGATGCTGAGGAAGAATTTGAGAGTAGATGACCTACAGATAAACTCTTTAAATTTACTCAAAATCCCTGAATGGCTGTTCATAAAATAAATATAAAGGAAAAAAAATAGCTGAAATAAGAATATGGATATGTTTGATTCAAGCAGGGTGAAAGAAACTTGTTAAATTGCTGACCCAGGATGAAAAAGGAGGCAACTTGTGTTGGAAAAACAGGGAGATGTTAATGGGGCTGAGGTGGGGGCAGAAATCAACTCCGTCCTTTCCTAACATAACCTGTATATTAACTGGTTACGTAGTTAAAAGCCACATAATTAATTTTAAGTATTACAACATGCGAGGAAGGGATGAGTATGCAGGCAGTGCTGGTGGGTCAGCTGGTAGGTGGTACCTTGCCTGTCTGGATGAGCTGCTCCAGTGGCACGAGAAAGGCCAGAGCTGTACATGAAGGAGTTATCTTCGCTTATAAGCTGCATCCTCTGCTGCTCGGCACATCTGCATCGCTCCCAGAGGCCGTTTTTAGTTTGTTTCCCAGCTGGGGGGGGAAAACCAAAGAAATCCCACAAATTCACGGTATCAGGTGGAAAGCAAAATAAAGTTGGAGGGGAAAAAACCCAACCACCCACCCTTGAATGTTTACAAGGGGATATTTATAACACAGATTCCCAATACTGAAGAACTCTGTTACAGAAAACAGTAGCATGGAGTCAAACTGCTGCAAGCTAAACACGTGCAAGGGTCTGGGCTTACCAGGCTCATGTCAACAGATGAAGATGAACAGTGCATCAGTCCTGAAATGCCGTGGAGCAAAGGGAATGTGTGTCTGCATGCTGTGACCTACAAGAAATTATCTAGTAGAGATCTTATTAATTCTATTGCTGATCCACAAATAGTCCCGCCGTGCGTATGCCCTGCAAATTAGTCCACTTGTAAAACTGTACTAGTATACTGATTTATGGAGAAGCAACACAAGAAAAATGGAGGCAGTTGTCAAATTTTTTTAGTAACAGGAGCTGCATGCGTGTTCTCTTATCCAATGCGTACTGAACTTTATGCACAAAAATAGAAATACCACTGTTGCCTCATGCTCAGTGACACTGTTGATGGGATGTGAGCCAGAACAGGCGAGCACAACAGTCTCCTCTCTGCTCTAAAAAAAAAAAAAAAATCACTTTTTCCATCAGATCACATGAAGACAGCATAAAGTCACTCACATTTTTCTTAGTATTATTCAAATGCACTTACTAAACTGTTTGTTCAGGGTGGATGTTTTTCCTTATTGCAAACAGTGGCTAAAATAAATCTTGGCTAGAAGCTTTAACTAAAACTTTTACCTAATGCGAAGAAAGCAAACACTTCTCAGGGCTTGAAGTTGTTCACATCTGTTTGTCGGTTTACTCGCTTTGTGCATACTTCTGCTTTTCATGCCTTTGATTAGGAGTGATGACCCTAAAATACTCTTTTGGAATTTGCTATCTGACCACAAACAGGAAATATGAAAATCTTGTGCAAAAGAGTGCTCGAACCCACTGTGCTCACCCTATTGGCAGGGCCAAGACCGAAGGGCGGTGAAAGTTCCGAGTGTAATATCTAACTGCTCAGGTGCCTTTCTCTTCAAAACTGCCTGCTTTGATAGTTCACTGTCACTTTTTTCTTTTTTGTTAATTTTGACAATATTGTCTAACAGAACTAAATGGAAACTATTACTTTGGCTATTTCAAGTTACTTACGGTAACGTAAATTGGAGTAGATATAAACTGGAATAACTCCAGTGTCATCCCGGAGTATGAAACTGTTGTGTCAATGAAATCATATTTCTTCTTTAACCTGCTTCTCATTTTTCTGCATCTTTCCTTGTTGCCTTCAGGAATAAGTCATTAATAGCTGCTATTCAGGAAAAAAGTGAGAACTCTTTCAGTCCATAATTCACCCCCACAATTCAAGTACCGAATCAGTTTTGAACCTTTTTATACCGCATCGTTACATAATCACCAAAACAGATGGAGTACTCGGTTTATGAAGATAATACCAAATTCGCTGCAAGGCTACTCATATCTCCCTTTAAAGTCCCATTCAGGTCAATAGGATTTCACTCTAGACTTCTAAACTGATGTCAGGTGCTTGGAGTTGCTGTACCTGCTCCCCGTACGTGCATTTTTTCCCCGGTTATGAGCTGTGTGTGTGTGACTGATGCTGCGTGCCAGTGACTCGTCCTGCTGCGCGGGGCGTTGTGACCTGCCTAATCGAGTGCCGTGCAACTCTAACCCGCCGAACGGGATGGAAATTGGTACGCAATTTAAACCTGCCAGGCCTTTTTTTTGCCACAGATAAAAGTGCGTTGATTTGCCAACCACAACTGTGAAATGTTCCTGCTGCCTGAACTATTTTCTACACAACACTTGTTTTCTTTGTAAAAGCCTTTTTCTATTGATCTGAATTGACTTGTGCAGAAAAGCCTTGTGAGTTCAATGCAAATTGTTACCGCGCACTTACTGTGAGCAGCAGAGCAATACAAAAGGATGCTTTTGTGTAGATGTGCAACGTGCATATTTCAAGACATGTCTCCCTGTATTGATATTTGGTCTGATCTTGCTTTCAGAGTATAAGCAAGCAGTCAGTTAATGCATTTTTAAATGTTTTGAGGAGAAGCTAAATCTAAAATCCGAGGAAGGCACATGTTTGGGCAGAGGAATGCTGAATCTGCATGTTTTCCTGGATTGAACTGAAATTGATCTCAATCTTTCAGCTGAGACAACATCAACTTCTAGACTTTCATCCTAGCTGTATTTGGGGATGGGGGGAAGCGCTACAATGCAACCAGAAAGAGCATCTTTTTTAGTTTTTCACCCTGCTGAAATATTTGGTTTTATGAAGTCTTTGAGCCTGTTGTGCAGCTTGGTTACTTTACCAAAGAACCACGAGCAGGTTTGGGGCAGGAAGAAATCTCAGTTCCCGAGTGATTTATCCACAAGTAGTTTTCAGACGTGGGTCTCTGCTGCGGACAGGGGCTCAACCGTTAGTTTGCTGATCTGCGATAGCGAGTGGGGCAAAGTTGTGTTTGCTTGAGGAACAGCGATACAGCAAGGATTTGGCACTTCATCCGTGTACTCCTGTGTGCAGCTTCAAAAAGGGAGACTGAAAAACAGAAGAGCAAGGCCTATTGTAGGTAAACATTTGCCCTCTGGGTAGGGTAAAGCACCCACAGAAGGTACTCGAAACATTCGTGATGAACCAGCTCCAGAATAAGAATGGCAAAAGGGCAGACGACTGCATCTTCTGTTCACAAAATCTCCACAAGCGTGCAGGTGGAGGAGCAAACCACAGCAAGCTCTTGCTGCACAGCCATGCTGTTTACCCAAGCTCTGTCCCAGCAACCCCCAGCCAGCCTTTGAGCTTTTCCTGAGCACAAGCTGCAAAACTCAGTTCAGAACTGTCAGCTAAACCATAAATTATCAGATTTATACTTGCGTTAAAATATCTCTGAGGCACATTTTCTTGATAGGTCAATAAACTTCTACCCATGGAGTCCAGCTTTAAGTTGCATTTGTGCAGATGCCGAAAGCAGGAATAACTCATGAGTGCTGCATTGGGCTTCCTCAAGACAACTTGAGTTATATTTACTTCTTGTGTGTGGAGCAGGGACATGCCTCCCTGTCCCTTGTGCTGCAGAGTAGAAGTACTTGCATCACATATGACCAGAAGACAAATGGGAACAGAAACCTTGCTTAGTCCAGAAAATATTTTGTGTGATCCTTTTGTACATGATTTGAAGAGCAGCAATGGCCCGAATGACCATCGTTCATGTGGAACATGCTTTCCACATTGTGATTTACTTCTGTTGGACGAAACAAGCACAAAATAGCTTCTAGTGCCTGCATGCATAACTAATGGCATAACCAGCAGTACCACCTAGCAAAGGATGGCATCTGGTTTGGTGATGGGTGAGCAGCTGCTCCACTCTGGGCTGTAAACAAGAGCTTCTCGTTAGAAAGATGAGAAATGAGAGCTTCTCATCTTCTGATGGAAAGAGTGAGGCTTTGGGCACATGGTGTAAGAGTTGTGGTGTTGCTTAGTTTGAGGTCAAGCCCTCTCTGTTCATGTCTCCAAGGAAAATTTAACACTAATTGGGTTTTTTTGCTGGTTTTGTGTGCGTATCGCTTGTTTTTTTAGAACAATTGGTTTGCATAGAGAGACATGAATCCTTCTCCGCTCCTATCTCCTTTCCTTTGCTCCCCTGTACCAAGGTTGAGGCAACGCGTGGCTTTGCGAGGGGAAGCCTTCTCAGACACCGGGCAGGGGCTCTCAGTGCCCGCTCAGGAGCCGGAGAGGCCAGTGCCTGCGGGAGGTTAGAGGGTGGTAGGAAGTAAAGCCTTAACGATGTTTTGCAACTACTCAAACAGCAGAGCCAGATTTCTTTCCCCGGTGATATGCATTGCAGCCCAAATCCGTCAAGGCTCCTGCATCCAGCTTTAAGCGCAGGAGTGGGGCCCCGAAGGACGGCGCGGGCTGCGGCGAGCCTGTACTTACACAGGCGGTGTTGATTCAGGATTAAGGTGAATAGAGCTGGCTCCTCTGGGGACGTATATATTAGACTTTTTGAAAAACTTTTGACCTTAGCCATGCTCATTTTGTGTTTAAAGTAATCGTGATGGCTCCCACAACGTCACGCCTCCTGAAGCTCGCGGTCGGTCGCTGGCGTGGTTGAAGAGTGAAGGCTTTGAGAGGGGCCAAAATGGTTTAGGGAAATAAATCCCATTGAATTGAGTCTGACCCGAGCACCTCGCTCCCCCAGGGACTTTGGATCATCCCCATTAATAAGTCTTGCACAAAAATATGAAAATTTCTGATGACTTTGGGTGCTTCCATTCAAAGATGTTTAGTACAAAGGCTTCGGTGGGGAATTCAGATTCTGCTCAAAAACCTGAACACTTCTCAACAGCAATGTCACGTGCCAGGCACACAGAAAATGGCCATTCAGACGGACAGTTATTCCTGAAATCCTGGTGGTTGTAGTGATTTCAGAAGTGAACTATCCCACTGAAAAACAAGAGCAGAGGTGCGCAAAGTGAATAGTTTAAGTTATAAATTCTTCTTCTGTGGTAACTTTTGCACATCTGCAGAATTGCACAGAGCTGAGGAACAGAAAGCAAATAAAGCAGTTCACACACAAACTACAAAAACCCTCTGAGAGAGAAATTATTATTATTTTTTTATTATTATTTAATCCTATCATGCTAAACCTGCTTTTTCTTAAGGAAGAAATAGTGGGCAGAAGCGGGAGCACGACGTGTCTGTCCCTGGTCCCAGCACCCTGCCCGTGCGAAGGACTGGAGCGGGGACGTCCACCACCGGAGCAGAGCAGAGAGCAGCCTAATGAGCGCTGAGTGACAACGGCACTGCCACCGAAGCACATGTGACATTTGCATGAATATCAAATGAATGCATTATAATCACTGCTATTGCCATGAATACCAAATGAACGTATAACAACTGAACTCCTAAAGAGTTACCATCTTGTGTTTTTAAAAAAACCACAACAAACCAACAAAAAGAACAAACACTAGAAATAGCCAAAAAATTAACCTCGCTATAATTTGGAGAGGCGATATTTACAGAAAGGGAAAAAGATTCAAGTAGTTGATAGTGGTTTCTATCCATTGTTTTTTTCTTTTTCATATAAAAATCTCTCACTTTTGAATGCTAAATACTAGATAATGAGGGTGTAGAGTTATTTAATTGCTCAACTGACAATCTCGATTAAGTGTAAGGTTTTTTGAAAATAAGTCTCTCTGCTGTAAAAGGACAACACAGATAACGCTCTAGGAGTATATAAGCTAATGAAGGGTTCATACGTAGCACCTTTTAGATGGCTCTTAACTTGCTGGAAGAGAGACTCTGGTTTCGAGTCAAACATCTGCTTTTTTTTTTTTGCTTTTCCCAGCGTGTTCTGCACTGGCATTGCAACGCATGAGGATGGTTGTGACTTTGCTGGTGGTGTGGAAACACAACGGTTTATCTGTGTGAACGGGTGTGATGTGGAATCAGACAGGGTAAATGGTCTTTGACTTAGTGACCTTCAATATGAAAGAGAAAAGCAAATCGCAGTCGTGCTTTTCTTGCATTGCAGGAGCAGCTACTGAAATACCAATTAAAAGCTATAATGGGAGCTTGGGGTGGATCTGTACAATAAGAAACTTCTAGGTCAGGCAGGAGGATTGCAATAATAATAATACCAAGTACATTTCCTTATTTAACTTTGTTTTTTATTGTGTTCAGCCTGCAGCTGATTTTTTTTTTTTTTTACCTTGTAACATAGTCCCTAATTGAGACACATGAAGCTCATAAGAGGCTTTAGACAAGATTCAGCTAGCCACAAAAGTCATTATCTCATTTTCATTTATTAACATGATATTTCCAATGGATTAACGAGGGTTTCCCTTTTGTTGCCTCTGCTATGGCACTAGCCCTAAAGGGGCTGTTGCGCCTCTCCATCTCAAGTGACTTCTTACTCACATTAGATTACAGTAATGTACATGTTACAGGAATGACACTTATTATACTTCTTGAATTAAAATTCCCTATTTGAAGTAGGTATAATTGCTGGAAATAGGATAAAGTGGACTTGAGTGTTGATTTTAGCAATGAGCTAGTATCAAAATAACTGCTGCTAGAACTGGGCATGCAAAAGCTCTCTCCCCTAATTTCAAATATCTAATCCTGTAGTATTTCTGGAATCTGCATCGTGATGCAGAACTGGTAATTCCAATTTTCTGAAGAAGCCAGAGGCCTTCTTAAGAAACTAGTCCCTGTATTTTCCACAACATTCACAGTTTATTTTTCAAGTGCCAGTGGTCCTACCATCCCACGAGGCTGCAAAGAACAAAGTAACAGTGCAAATTTTGGCTAATTGAGCACAGCATTGATTAGATACCCCACCGGCTGCGTTGCAGCAGGCTGCAGTGGTCAACCCTAGCACAGGGAACCGTGTTATTTTCCTAACTTGTTTCTCAGCCCTGCTCGCTGCTCCCCAGTTCCTCCTCCTCTCCCAGAAGGCTGCCCGAGCAACATTACAGCGAGGACCTGCAGAGAGCCTGTCTGCTCCAGGCACTGTCTGATCTTGTCTGACATAATTTAAACCCATGCTTCCTGCTTTAGTTTTACATTTTCCAGGGCCTGAAATGTTCAGTGAGAAACAAAATTCACCTAAGAAAAAAATATAGAATAGGTGATTTAAATCAGTGCAATCTATTTCTTCTTCATCTTACCTGATATAAAGATGCTGCAGGATGCCTGCCATTAGCTTTGATATAAAATCAAGACCCTAATTATTTGTGGGTGTCAGATTTTTCCTGACCAGTCCCTCGAGAGGCCTCAGCCCTAAAGAGGGTGAGTTTAACCCTGGCATTTAGGAGAAAAAATGTCTCTGTGCTCCAGCCAACCCTCCCCGGTGCAGCTGGGTTTAAGTGCTGTTCCTCACCTGTGTTTTGTCCAGAACTGCTGCTGCCTGCCCAGAGGTGGACAAAGAAAGGAGCACTGAGTTAGCACACAGAGGGATGCTGTGCTCCTTCTGGAGCAGCGTTTAATAAGCCTAAGGATATGAAATTCTGGAAAATAAGCTGTGGAGATTGGAAGAAGAATTCTTCCTGCCTTGTCTTCTGGGGGAAAAAAAAAAAAAGTAGTGGTGATATTTAATCCAGGAAGCTCCATCATATGTCAGGTTTAAAATTGTAACCTATGGTGCTTTATAAAAACTATTATGAACACAGTCACTAACACGTTTCAACACAAATTTGTAAACCAGAGCAGCCTTTGCTGCTGTGTTTTGGAATTTCTTCTGCACTCTCTGTTCTAGAGGGTGCTTTCTGCTTTATTTATTAAATTGCCTACCAAGGCCGATGTCCTGGGGAATGGGGCTGTTCAGACCCGCGTCGGGAGGCTGGCACCAGCCGCAGCAATCTCTGTGTGAGCTGGTGAGCCTCCTGCGTGGGATCTCACCAATGATCTGGTGTCATAACTGCAATCATTTTGAAGGAAAACTTCAGATGGGCCTTTAAAGGATGTGCTTAACCTTTTGCAAGGGCGAGGGCAGGGAAGATGCTTTAAAAAAAGTGTGTGTGGGGGGTGTGTGTGTATATATAAAACACGTATTTTTCATTCTCCATGATTTTCTAACACACTTTCTGCTTAATACGGTAATGAAACTCATGTAGGGCAAATGGCCTTCACCTGATGGGTGGGGGTAGGTGTTTGGTGGAAACTGTTAAGAAACACAAAAACCCCTCGAGTGACCCCAACCCCTCTGCCTGGGATTCAGGCGTCACCACCGAGCGTTTGACTCTGCCTCTGTCAGCCCCTTCCCATAGTTTGTGTTTCCCATCAGGGTTCAGAGAGGTGGTCTGTGTTCGCTAGAGCCTGACCTGAAAGGGTGTTCAGAGCGTGTTCTTCCTTAATTTAAAAAAAAATTTAAAAAATAGCATGAACTGCTGGAATAAAACCTGAGTTCTGGGTAAACTCCAATAATGTGTTTTTCATTGCATGAGATGTGATGCCTGTCAACACTTACTAGTCAGATTCGCCTCCTTTTTACGTATCTTAAACAGCCCCCCCTTTTTTGTAGCAGAGAGGAGTGTCCTGCATATCATGCTTCCATCTCCATACTGCAATTATTAATATAGGGTAGAGAGAGGTCACCTATGTTTTTTGGCAACAGTTACGTTCCCATGTATAAATCATGATAAAGTGCTATTACTCTGTAGGATACACTGATGTTTTCAATTTACCCTGTGTAGAAAACCCTTTCTTTCTTTCTTTCTCCCTTGGAGAGAAAAAAAAAAAAGAAAAGAAAAAAGTCTTTTGTTCCTATAATATAGATAAACTCATAGATTTCACAACCAATAAAAATAATATTAATAAAAATGAGACATTGTTAGAAAGTAGGTCCTAACTATGCAGCCTAATGTTTCAGTAAGTCTGTGGTGCACATCCTTTTATAGCCAATTAAGAGGATGTTTTATTTCCCTCATTAAAAGTGCAGCCCACAGCCACCATGTTGAATCAAATAAGTATGAGTTTGCACATCCTGTGCGCAACCTTTCCTTGAGGCACAGTAGCATTTGTCATCTTTATAATAAAGCTTTCCAATTTTTCTGATTAATATTTAAAAGAAATAACATGACCTGAGGAATATATATATAACATCCTTGTTCGAAGGCATTCCGTACTACACCGCTCTCTCTGGTTTAAGGCTAATGTACCATTAGATCACTTTGTATTCTGCCTCCTTCTAAGACCTATTTTCCTGTGTTTATATGCAGCAGCAGCCTCTTTGTGCTCTTTTCTTTCTCCCAGATGAGAGAGAGATCTCACGAGTGCATGTTGCATTTCAGTGGTCGCTGTGATGCTCCTTGTCTTCAGTCTTGCCCTGCCACGTGGAGGGCAGGGGATGCTCCTCTAGAGATTGTCCTCTGAGCAATTCCTGGGTTGTTATATGTCCATGAGCAAGTGGTTTCTGAACCAAACTCCTTGCAGCTTTCTAGCAAAGCAGATGTGGGCTGGAGTGCTGTTGAAAGGTGAGGTCCTGCCCCTTCATTCAGGTACCAAAGCCTGGGCAGCGGTTGGGGACATCAAGCTCATTGGGTCTCTGTCTTCTGGTTCATGTGGCAATTTGCCAATACGACTGTTAGCGTGTGTCTTTGGTAGAGATGACCTGGAAAAGTGTGGCTTCGTCTTGTAAAGGCACACCTTCCACTCCATCCACGTCTCCTGAGGGTCTCCATCTGGTAGAGCTGTACTGAACTCAGAGCTCCACAGTTGTGACAGACTCTGGGAAAGTAGATACCTGTGTTAGCACCTGGGGCTTCTTCAGGTTGCAGGAAAAACTAACTATTTACGTATATTTTTTGTTATCATTATTACTATTGAAAAGCATGTGTCAGATGATTAAAAAGACAGGACCACACCACAACGAGCTTTGGCTGACAGTGCAATGAAGCAAATAAAGTATTAAACAAAGGTTAAGAAAGAGTAGGCTGAGATTTGACACCAGGGGTGCTAGAAACTCTTTACTTTCATACAGGCTTTTCAGTATGTTTATTCCCTGTTTGTTTGGGTTTTGTTTTTCAGTTTTTGGTTTTTTGGTTGTGGGGTTTTTTTTCCCTCTCCCTCCCCTCCCCACCCATATGTTGTCTCTTATTTATTTTCTTTCATTTTTTTCCCACTAATAATTGGAGGCAAACAGAGGAAAATGAGGAGGGCTAAGGTCAGTTTTGGTATTTTATATTGGCACCCATCACTAAAGCCCCTTAGGTTCTTCAAACCATTACAAGTAATCACAGCTAGAATAACAAAATATAAGCCTTTAAACTTAAAGGCTCGATTATTCAGGGCTCTCTGTAAATTACAGACAAAGCTAACAAATTTCATACATTAGTCATGGTAAAAAATATTGAATTCCATGGTTTGTCACAGATTAATAGGAAAAAAAGATTAAAACGGCAAGTTGTGTAAGTAATTTAAACAAATGGTTGTCAGAGATTCTGCATGTTTGGCAAAGAATTAAATAAGTGAATATCAGCAGCTGAACTTCTTGCGGAGGAGCCAAACCCTTTTGGAAAATCTGAGGCTCTTTTCGAATATGGAAGCAATGTTTTACTCAATCCTATAACACATTCAAAACAGCTGTTATACAAAGAAGAAGAATTTACCACGCAGTTTTGCTTGTATTTGTCTTAATCCGTCCCCACCAGTAAGCGACTTGCTGCGGAGGGAAAAAGGGAAGCTCTCCTGTGGACCAAGACTTGGAAGATGCAGAGAATACCAAGATTAGTATTGAAGGCTGGAGTGTGTTGGAGAGGGACATAACGCCACGCACCACCAGGCAATCCTTTCCATTTAGTAGCACCAAGAAATAACTCCTAAATGTTCTTTGCAGCGTGTCAGTACGTGGGCAAACGCTTACTGGGCAAACCAGCACCTGAGCCAAAAAATCCTGACGCCTGCTCAGGGACAGCATGGGGATCCATACTGCAGGGGACCACAGCATCCATGTGCGAGGTGCCATGCAACCACTGCCCACGGCATGGAGCCCTCGAGGTTGACCTCACTAAATGCCTAAAGAGCATTCTCCAAATTCCCCCTGTTAAGGAGGATCATAGCAATGCGCACGGCACGCGTGGTGATGGATTTTGCAAGAACAAGCTGTATGTATGCTCAGCCTCAGAGAGTTTCTGAAAGTTGTTTGTCTCTCTCTTTTTTTTTTTTTTTTTTTTAAATTTCTTAGTTTTTTTCTGTCTGTTGGGAAGATGAGGTAAGTCTTCCTTCCTCCTGATCTCCTGGAGCTAACAGTGTGATATCGAGAACAGAAACTTGCCCTACCTCCCATTTCAGCCTGGTTCAGCATGCTTTTGATTTTTTTTTTCACTCTTCGCTCCATTAACCCTTGTTGTTTTGTAAGGGGGAAGCAGAAAAGAAATCAAAGCTGTGGTTGATAGCAAGGGAACCAAGTACTTGTTTTCTGAATTTCCCAACTCCTTATTTACATTCTCTTTCACCCCCCATTATGGTTCTCCCAATTTACAGCTGGAGATAACTCTCTGAAAATACGAGCATGGTGCCACAAATAGGCTGCTATTGCAATCTTCTTTCTTTTAATTTTTCCATTTGCTCATTGTCTCTTACTTTAACACTCACAGCACAGTGTGCTGCTACAGATGGCGAGGACTGGCTTGTGCACTGGGGTAAAATGTTCAGTTACACTGAAACAGGAATTAGAGATGGAGATTTAGGACAGCCCATGCCAACATGTATCTGAACCCTTCCCTGAGCCTTTACAGCTCAGGCCAAACCGGATTTAACGTGGAGATCTCTTTGCCCATTTTCTTAAGCTGCCGTTGAGGAAATGGCTCTGCCTTTGCGTGCTGTCGCCCAGCCTTGGCATCACAGCGGCTGTGGGAATGCTTGCTTTGAAATGAATTCATGCAGAGTGATCACTCAGGGGTAGCTTGCTCCATCAACATGGTTTTTAGTGTTTTCGGTAAATCTCCATTTCACTCAACGTGATTTTCATAAAATTGACAGCAAGTGAAACAGCAGTCAGAGAGCGGAGAAACATCCAGCCTTCATGGTTTACCTCTTTTAATGTAAAGATTCATCATGACTTTCAGGGAACCTTATCTTGTGTATATGTTTGTTCAGCATAAAATCTGCTGATGGGCAAGGTGTTCTCTCCCGTGCCTGCGTGTCTGCTGGGATGAAGACACTCTGGAGGCTGTGTCCACCAGCAGAGTGAATTGAACCAGCGTTGGGGATCTGCTGTTCCCAGAGCATCTCCACCCTGGCTGGAGCCAGGAAGTCCCAGTCATCTCCCTTGGGAATTCCTTCCCAGGAAAATTCCCAGCATAGCTTCTCATTGAGGGAGTTTGAGTGTCTTGTAGTATCTCTTGGATAAGCATCTGCTTGTGATATTCATCCAAAACTGGAAATATTAGGCTTATCCTGCATTGATTCATTTCAGCAGCTGACCCAGCAGCAGTTTGTATACTAGTACTGATGATTAACTTTGGTTGACTTGAGAGGTTGTCTTTGGCCTAGATTTAGAGTCAGGCTTAGATCTTTAGTGGAAGACCCCAGGGTTCACGCTTGACATTACCAAATTGTCACGCAAACAGGTCCACAGAAAAACAGATACTGTTAATTTTGCTGGCTGTTTCACAGACTTGTGCATCATCTGCACAAACTGCAGGATATTCATCTGTCTGGTTTTCAGCCCAGCTTGAGGGCTGATACAGGGACAAGCCCTCTTGCCAGCCTTTGTCTAGCTGTAGAGGTGTTTGGTTTAAACTTCTGACAGAGCAGGAAGGTCTGGGACTTTTTCACTGTATTCATAGGACCTGATGCTAACACAGTTTACATCTTGCTTTTCCCTTCCTTCCCAGAGGCAATCTCATGCTTTCCTCTTTCCCCCATGTGCTGGCCATTCCTGGGTTCATTCACTCAATAGGTTTTGTTCCTATTACCACACGCGTTGGGAAGGGAAGGGAAATGTGCACTGAGATGTAAACTGCTGTCCTTCATCCGAACATCACTGTCTGGCTCAATTGCACCCACCTCCTCCACTCCTCCCTGCCCCCACCCTTCCCAAACCTGCTGGGTGGCTTCAAACAGTCTCCTTGTACCCACCCCATGTTTAAAGCCTTCTCTGAAAATAGGTGAACTCCTCTAGCTAGTAACCTGCTGGAGGAGCCTGTCAAGGGCTGGCTGTACGCACTTCAGTCTTCGCAAGAATCAAAGTAAAACGAGGAGAGTCTCACAGAAAAGGGTTACAGAGAGTTTCACGTATTTTGCAGCCTTTTCATGGCTTAAATTACACTTCCCCTTGTTCTAGTTTTAAAAGGCAGAACAGAAAACTTAATTTTAACACTGAAAAATGAAGGCTCTTCAATTATTTATAACATTAAAATGTACAAATGTTTGATCAATGAACTTGAAAAAAACATGCAACTACAAAACCCATTTCACAGTGTTCTAAAGTTCATGTGGCAGAGATAGAGAAGTGAAATGATTATTAACAGACGAAGAGCAGCATTTTAATAACATTCGAGCTGTAATAATGAGGCTGACAAAAGCAAGGAAATTCAAAGCTAGCACTGATCTGATGCTCCCTCCTTAACACATAGACTGTGCCTAATTTTGCAGAATGTAAGGTATTGTAAGAAAATTGCTCTCGTGCCGGAGACCCCCTCGGTGTGGTACCCAGTGGGGTGGCAGCAGGATGAGGTACCTTTTGCTTCAGAACTTTGTTATTTTATAGTGGAGTGTTTTGAGTAAATACACAGCTGTGTCGTCTTTTTTTTTTTTTTTTTTTTTCTCAAGGTTTACCATTACCATTAATAGCAATGGAAACATCTTTTTCTCTTAAAAACACTGAAACCCAGTATTTCCCGAGAAACAGCACCAGGTGAGCCCAGCATGCCAAGCAAGGGTCTGTAGAGGGGTTATAGGTGATGGCAGCTTCTGGACCTGCCCACCCCCTTTGACACCAAATAAGCAAAATGCAACATATTGGCCAAGTATTGGGATGAACATTGTGGTACCCAAAAGGCAGAGAGTCCCCAAAATGTTTCTGTTCTCCTGCAAAGCACGGTGGAGGAATCGAGAGAAGCTATAGTGAGCATGAGGCTTCCCCACGGCTGCCCACGTCCTCTTCCAGTTGGGGAATAAACGGGCTCAAAGCTGCTCCAACTCCATCGGCTCTCGGTGCCTTCACCCTGGGGTCTGCTCTCCAAGGGCTTGACAGCTGGGAAGGGCTGGTGGTGTCCTTCCTTCATGCTAAAAGAATATTTTTGTTGGATAGGTATGCACGTTTTCTTACAAAAAGAAGTTTATTTTCCAAATACCAACCCTTTCCAGAAAAACAAACATGATTTGATCAGCCAACTACACAATTGAAATAAATCCTGTTTGTTCAGCACTTTTCCGAGATAAATGGTTATTCTTGTTTAAGAGCTTTGGATATTAAGATGCCTCTTATGCAACAGCAAACTGAAAACTATCTGGTTTTACTGCACTACAGCGAAACTTTGAAGTTTATAAGCAAAATGCCTTTCCAAATGGGAAAGGACACATGGACGCTAGATACAGAGTGCAATGCAGGGCAAAGAGTTTATTATACACAAACCTGTATTTACATCCTTTTAAGGGTAAGAAAATGATATTTAGGAGAAGATGGCAAGCCTTGTCCCTGGTTTGCAGCAGCTAGACATAAGCAAGAGCTCCCCATGGCTCTGCCGGCGCAGCAAGGGACCTCTGCGCCTCTTCCCTTCCCCAGCCCTACTTGGGAGGGGGCGTCCCGAGGTGGGAGAAATGAAAGGCAGCTTCTCTGCTTTTGGGGATGTTTCCCTCACCTTAATGAAGGTGACTTAGAAGACAGCATCACTCATTGACCTGAGTTTGTCCCATTGCTGACCAGACAGCCAAGACAAGGTGCAGTGAAGGTTCGGGCAGCCCAGGGGCATTCCTGTGGGGTGGGCAGTGGCACCGTCCACGCAGCAATCGCTGAGGGGCCAGCTGCCCTTCCCTGAGCTGCTGCCTGAAAAACAAGAGCCCAACCTTCATGTCTTGGTCCTGCAGCTTCTAATTATGCCCTGCAAAAGGCCTTAGATGTGAAGTCTGCTGCAGAAGCAGGACGGTGACGACGATGAAAGAGAACAACATCAAAAGTGTCAGGAAGAGGAGAAGGCAACGCCATATCGGTGTTGAAGCTACATGCATATTCCAATTTGCTATGTGACTGTGTTACTAATTTGGAAGGGGAAAAAATCAGATTATACGCAGAATGGCATCCCATAAGGTGCCTCAGGAATACGCAACTGAAGAAGAGTTTCTTAACAGGGGAGTCACGTGCCATTGAATCTAGTCTCAACACACAAATAAAGTATAATTAGGGCTCATTAGGAATAGAGGTAGGGCTGCTGGATCTCAGGTCTGTCTGCAGCCACCCCAGTAGGCATGAACAGAGAAGAAAGAAGGCGACAGCGCTTATGCTTTGGTGGGGAACGAGGAGGAATGGGTAAGCACCGTCCTTACGCATCCCACTCAGAGAGGATGGATTGTATGTTTTTCAGTCTGGTGTTGCAATATTTGTAAAATTGCATAATTGATCTGGAGGTAAAAAAAAGTTACAAAAATTCTATTAATAAAATTTAGTAGATTAATAAGTCTTAGTATTACATATAATAATTTGGCATTAAATATTTAAAAATTCTATTAATAAAATACTAGATTAATAAAGCCTAATATTAAATATAAAAAATTAATTGGGTGCAATTCATCAACTTTGTAATGTGAAAACCATGGCAAGAGACCTGCCAGCCCTTACTCGTACAAAGGCTCATGACCGTGGCCAGGCGATGGAGGTGCGCGAAGAGGCCATTTAGAGCCAAGTCAAGTCACCAGTGACAGGCTGCCAGGGAATGAGCAGTAACGCGGCCTGATCCAGTATTGCTGAATCCTGGTCAGATTTGACCATTGGTCTCTGCAAACCAGCTAAAAAAGCTACGATGTGATGCAAGTAGGGAGCCTGGAAGGTGGCATAATGGGAATAGGGGTGTTTCCTAATGTGAAAGTTTGGGGGCCTACAGAAACCTGTGTGTCCTGATATTTTTGAACTGAGGTCCCACATCTGTAGTGTTAATATGAATGACTTTTGCCTCTGACTAGCAAAAGCACGGTCAGACTCTACGTGCCAAGGGGGATGGATCCTTTGCTGACATCAGCCATTCCGACACCGTCACTTGCGGCACGTGGTGATGGTGGGGGGATGCAGCGTGCCACAGGATCAGGCATGCTTAGACTGAAATAAAATATGCAATTTAGGTGTGAAAAAATTTCAAATGTCAAAAGTCTGTTTTGCAAAAGGTATGTGGAGGAGGAGGTGTTATCTAAAATTACTTTACCAAAAAGGAGAAAAATCTTTTCAAGCGTGCTTTCTTATGCCTATGGCATTTTTACATCGGAGGTGTCCCTGCTTTCTTCTTCCAGGACGATGTAAACTCCCATTACTGATGATGTTTTCAGAGATCTTTGCCCAGAGTTAGAAAGAGCAATACCTTTTACCTCTGCCTAGACGGTGTTTACAGCAAATGGTAAAAATGTGTTTAAGTTAGGATAAAATACTAAAATTAATATTCATTGACTTTTATGTTTCATTATCATTAGAAATTAAGTTTATTCTTGGGTAAACAGTTTATAGCAAGTTATAAATATTTTCCATTGACCTATTAACTGGCTCAGTATATTATGAAGTTATTGACAGTTGCAGTAAAATTTACAAACAGCTATTAAACCTTTTAACATACTAGATACGTCTAAGTCTCTATAACAAGGAGAAAAGATTTTTTTAAGATAATCTTCTCCTGATATTAAATTCCTCCAAGATTTTAATATATTGTCAAAGTTTATGGGTCATAAAATAAACCTAGAGCTTACAAAAAATTTACACAAGGATATTATTTAAGAAAAAGGACGTGTAAGTTTTAGTACAGTAAGAATAATGATATAAGCCACTGAAACATATAAAAGTACATACCAAATACTATGTTAAAATAACACTAAATGTCTTATATAAATCCACAAGTCAAGGTTTAAGGTTTTTTACAATGCCTGAATCTCTTATTATTGTGTCTACATAATGACACCCTCACAGTGCAGCACTTAGAAAAGCTCACTTTTGATAGATGTAAAAGCATGAAATAATGATAGACCAAGAAATCCTAATTTTGAATTCTCTGATAATGTAAGGTTATGGCACGTACTTCGTGGGCCTGATTCAACAATGTATTACTCCATCTTGAGCCTGATGTAAATCATTTAAAATCAATAAAAATGGGTCAGCTGGCTGGTGTAAATTGGCCTGTCTTCATTACAGTCCATGGATGGATGCCAGTTTACACCAGCTGAGAAATTGGCCGGGTGCAGTTATATCTGTGTAAAGCTGTCAGAACTCAGTGATTCATCAGGAATTGCACATTTACGATAGCTTTTCTCCGTTTCCTTTATATATATATCCGTATTTAAAAGTTGGGTGGTTCGACACTGCCCTTGAAATAAGAGCGATGTCTCATAACCTAATCCACGTTTAACAGAAGCATCACATTGCTCTTATTAGCAGGCATTAGGCACTTGGTGGAAAAGTGTCTGAGCAGCCGTGGTGCTGCAAGACAGGGGACATTGCAATGCTACAGCTGAAGCAGCGCCCAGATAGATTCAGCTGAAGGGATGGACGCCCTCTGAGCTCGGGCTGCACCAGGAGGGTGCCCTTCCCATGTGTGCGGCTGTCGCGTGTACCCAGAAGCAGCAAACAGATAAGACTGCACCCTCAGAGCCAAAGGAGCAGCACGAACACCTTGGGAAGCAGAATATTAGCTATATTCTTGCAGCAAGCATGCTTTGTACTATGCATATCTAACGAGGTTAAGCTGGGGAGAGCCTGCTGCCAGCCTTGGTGCTGCCTTGGTGAAGGACACAGCCCTCACCATGGAGCCCTGCAGCACACCACGGCTCTCCTTGCTAGCAGTCTGCTCCTCCCACAGTTTTCTGAAGCTAATGAGGTTCTCCATAATTGTAGGCCCACAGCTGAAGAACTCCTAAAGATGGGGGGAAAAAAAGAGGGGGATGATTTCAGGTTACGCTTACCTCTTTCAGAGCAAATGCGCTAAGAAAGGAGGCAATAGCGGAGCAGTGCAATAGTCATAGGTACAATCAAGAGCCTGGCCATGTATGAAACAGCTCAGAGGAGCCGCTGTGCTTCCCCTTTGATGTCAGCTCACCTGTGTATTTTGGGTGTCCCTCCTTGAATGAAGGCGCCCCAGATCCTGCAGCAGAATGGCGCACGCGTACCAGTTTAACTGAGGTCCTGCAAGACCATCACCTAACGCTAAAAGTAGCAAAACCAACAGGGTTTGTTTTGTTTTAATGTATTGTTTGTAAGCTGGGGCTATGCCTGGTGGGGTTTCTACCCCGAAGCCGGGCTCCTCATGGGTCCTCTCCTGGAGGGCCAGAGCCACCCAGGTCCCAGGAGCTTGGCAGGGCTGGAAGCAGAGCTGGCTCGCCTTGTGCAAGCATGCAGTATAACTGACGTGACTTTGTGGTTTCCTATCTCAGCTTTGAAATATAGTAAACTCACAAAAGCTACTGTAGAGTTCAGAACAAACACAGGGGGTATGTTTAGTTATTTGTTTTTGTAGTAAAATAAAATATTTATTATACACAGACACCTACTGTGAACAGAGGGTAAGGCCACTGTGTTTTATCTCTAGGGTGTCATGTTTGACTTCCATTAGGGATGTATTATAGACCTGTGGGTTTTCATGAATTCAGAAAGTCCACTTTGAACACTGATTTCAAAGCCTACAGGGGGTGGGAGGAATGTAAGAACACTGCTTCGTAGGAAGGAACCTGTTGCATCTAACAAACACCTTGCATTTGATAAGTCAGAGCTGAGGTATACCATAAAGGCGTTCTTTTTTTTTTTTTTTTCCTTAGCACGATTTTAAGGGAAGATTTCCTATTGTTTGCTTTGCAACTTTAGTCCATCTGAAAGCTCAAGGTGAAGACAATGAATGAGCTCCTGAAAAACGCACCATTACATCAGCATACTTTTTACATTTTACCCTAATTCCCTCCCAATGAATCATATGGGAGGAGAAAATGACCTCAATGATCAGGTGGATACCAATATATCTCCATAAGTGCCTCTCAGATTAATGATGCTGTCCACAACTCTAAGTAACGCTTGAGGGAGATGCATGGAGGGGCTGTCAGCAGTGCGCAGTGCTGCAGGCATGGTGGCTGCCAGCCTTGTGCCCCCCACATCACCCCCATGGTGGGCAGTGAAGGGTTGGCCGTGAGAAATGGCTCATGGAGCTCAGTGCCATGCAGACCACGTCTCCTGAGCAGCCTTTGGACTAAGCAGATCCATTTCTGCAGGAGGTGGGAGCAGACCTATGTTCTGCTCACAGCAAAACCAGTGATGTGGAGACATCGTCTCAGCCCAGTGGAGGGTTGGAGACAGCAATGGGAAAGCAGAGGATGCCAAAGGAATCTGCCATGAAAGCATGAAACCTTCAGGAGTGATTTTTCTTCACCAGGACATTTCTCCCTTCCGTCCACATCCTTGCCTGTGGCTGGACAGCCAGGGAGAGATGCGTTCCCTTCTCATCAGACCTATGTATCTCACCTTGAACTGTGCAATACTGGTATGTGAAATGCAAACACCTCAAAGAGAAATCGGTACCCTACTCTGCAGTTGGGTACCACCTAACATATTTGTTTTTTCTCGTGGCTACTGAATTAAAAAAAAAAAAGTGCTCAGAAGACCTGACTTTGTGAAACCAATGCAGGAATCATTCAGCATCGTTAGAAATGTTTCAATTTATACCCTCCAGACAATGACTAAAGGTATATTCTGAATGTTCATTCACTTCTTTATCTATGTTCTTCATTCTGTCTGTTGCTGGCTGGGGAGGGAATGCACATGGATTTGTTGCCATAATGATTTCATGGAGAGGTCAAAACCCGCTGAAGCTAGAGAAGTGCAGGAGTCAGTGGGCTTCTTACAGGCATTGAAAAAGATTTGGCTTTGCTGACTTTTGTTGTTGTTGAGAGGTCAATGCAAGAAGTTAATAGTGCCTGTTAGGGTGAGTATAACTGGGACTGGAAAAAGTGTGGTAATAGAAAGGAAGTCTAGAAATAGTCACACATCTTGCTACTAACAAGTTTTCTGCTACTAATTGTAGCTTCAGTTGATGTGTCTGTCTTTTCACTTCTACTTTACTGATACTATTTTCATGTGGGGTAACATGTTCAAAAGAATTTGATTCCCATTTTCCATTAGATGATAGCATTTACATGCTAAATCCTGTCAAGCACTATTTTCAAAATACTCTTAAAGCCAACCTGTCAGGGTAGGCTATTTCATAACAGCTGTTTGGTACAGTAAGCAATGGACAAAATATTCATTGTATCCAAATAAAATTTCAGTGGGAATGAGAGGGCAGTTGAACTAGACAGCCTGTAAGTATTCACTCTCTTTTGTTTTGCTTTGTTCTGGTTTTGTTTATTGTTTGTTGGTTTTTTCCTTGGGATTTTACATCAAGGATGCAAGCTGCCTCTATTACAGTCTAGTAAAATTCCTGTTGGCTTTATGGTAACCAAAGGTTCACCTCATTCCTGCAAACTGCATCACATATCGTTTTCGGTAGGGTAACCTCACCTTTGGAAACCACTTTGGGTCCTACTACTCACTAATGGGATTCTTACCCTATATCCAAGGTGGTTGTGTTTGGGGCTCTTCCCAGGTCCTACACAGACTAATAATACCCTGTGAGAGAGGTTAGCAGCAATAGTCATGGACAGTAAGTCCCGACTTGGTTATGTGCTTCCCGTTCCACTTGAATTCAACCATTAAATCTGAACTTCCAGTTCAAATTAAATATGTCATGACCAATGTCAGATATATGGACAACTTCAGAGTGGAATAACCCAAGGCAATCTGCTCTGATCGTATCATGCCTTAAGTCTCAGACTAAATCTAGGGGGAATTTAATAAAATAGCTCAGTCAGGCATTGATCTTTTCCTGATGTTTTTTTTGTTTGGTTTTTTTTTTTTTTTTGCTTTCCAATGGTGGTCTTACACACATTTCCCTCACTTCCCCCTTGCAAAACAACACTGTATTGTACAGGAATAACCCAAAGTATTTCAGTAGTGCAGCTATTGTACCTTTGCTATTGACCTTCTACCTTCCCATCTCTCATCTGATGACAGTGTTCCAGTTTGACAGTATTAAATCATTTTGTTTCTCTCCCCCTCTGCCAATATGCTGCTCTGCTGTTATATTTGTACATAAAGTGTGTAAAGCATTGTAAAATGGGATAACAGTGCTGCAGGAAAAACAGCGCGATGTTATGTTGTGGTCCAGAACATTTGTAAGCAGAGCCTGGAGATCCTGTTAGAGGATCTGTTTTACAGCTCCATCACTGTCACTGCGGTGGCAAGCCAAGCCCAGCACATGGCTCACCAGAAAACTCAGTGGGTGTTACTCGAGCGTGACATTGGGGTGTCCCGCTGGAGATGAGGGACTGGCAGTGCGTCGCGTGTCAGCTCCTGGGGTTAGCAAGTGGTGGATGAAGGGATGGGATGGGACAGGATGCAAATCCCATGGATACTCAGAGAAGGGGACATGAGCATGTGAGACCCTCATAGCCAACCTTGTTTGAAAAAAAAAATTAGTTTTTAGATGTTCTTTAGGGTATAATATTATCTCTAGTAGGATATTGTAAGATATAACATACTGTCCAATAGAATGTAATATATACCAGACTTAAAAAACTATTTTAATTTTACTTATCAAGCTATAACATTTAACATAGAATCCAATAGTGTAATCAACATTATTAGATGAGGCAAAACCTGAAGTCAACAGCAGTGTCAAAATATCTGAGGAGCATTATCATTGCTGCAGCTCTAGTGCATGAGCTGTCCCCCTCACTTCTTTCCCCATTATTGTGCCTTCAAAAAGTAGTTTCTATAAGATGCTAGAGGAGGGCATCAACATGTTGTTACTTCTGGACTAACCAGGCATTCCTGGTGAGAACAGTGTGGTTGTGAAGCAGAAGTATAGACCTGGTTTTGGCGTGGTGGGACAGTTGGCTGACAGTGGAGGTCTTTACTGGAAACCCACTGCAGAGACAGCGGTGAAAACACGCGCTACTGAATTGATGGTTGGCGAGCGTAACATTTACATAAAGTCCAGAAAAGAGAACTTTGCATTATACGACTTTGCTTCAAAAATGAGTCCTTGGGTAAGATCCCTCTGATTTGAAACCCTTCCAGGATTTGGAAGAGTTTCAAATAAAATTAAAAGAAAAACAAAGCTCAGACTCCTGAGATCGCTCAACTACATACTGAAGAGTGAGTGTGAGAGTATGTTTTGTCTCTAAAGAAAATATCAGAGCCTATAGCAGTCAAGATAGTTTATAAGCATGAACATAACTTTGAATAGCCCTAGCTCCGGTTTACCATGACCTCTGCAACTCAACTCTAAATAAAAGGTAAAAAAATATTCCCTTAGTACCAGCTATACACTAGAAAAGATACTTAAACTCAGCAGATTTGAAAATCACAGGCATGTCTTGTTTCTCATGATGATGCTGATTGACCTTTTCTTTTTATTTTATTTTATTAATTATAAAATAGAAGTTTTTACAGGAATCTAAGAAAATAACTCTCCTTTCCCTAAAGATGCAACGCATGCACACATCAGGAAACACAGGCAGATAGAATATAAGGAGCCTTTTATTCAAAGTTTGAAAGATTTCCTTTGTTTCATTTCTCTTTAAGTTTTAACTCTTGCATGTTTCTTCCCTTGCTGTGAAGTGGTTATAGCACAATCTGATTTTTTTATTTTCACAAAGGCAAAATGTGACTGCTCTTTCTCTGCACACTGGCCCTTTCACATAGCTCTCCTCGCCATCTGAAAACGGGCTTTACTAAACTACCAGCACAAGCTTCCCTTTGTCCTGCCCATACTATCAGGTATGGTCAGCGGTGTTAGGAAGTGGTACCAGCGGAAGGGAATGATCATTCTGGAGGACGGATGGATTGTGCACCACTAGCCATGTCCTGGCTGCTTGCCTTGTCCTGTTCCACCTCGGCTGTCATCATACCACAGCCATGTGTTTTCTTTCCTCCACACTCATCGCACTGAGTGGGCTGTGTACTGTAAACAGCCCGGCATAGATACCTTTTCTGCCTGTGCTGAGCCATTTTGATTGTTACTTTGCTTTTATTTGCAGAGCAGTAGATAAATTTAAAATTTCAAACCCTGAAGATTAATTGAAGTTGAGCGTTTTAATGTGTTCATGTGTTCTCTCTCCAAATATTTACCTTAAGTCCTCAGCTCCATCTCCAAAACACGTGGGATGACCTGCCAGGGACCTGTCAACCAACGTATGCTGTGGACCAGAGCTCCCCTTGGTCCATAGGCTCCTGGATGGGGTGCCATGAGTCACTCCCAAGTCTGACCCGCTGCAGCAACGTTGCTGTGACCCAAGGCAAGATCACTCCAAAGCTTCCCAGCCATCAGCCATGTACATTTGCACAAGAAACATGCTATAAAAGTGAAAGCTGGTACTACTGCAAGCCATCAGCAAGGTCAGGAAAGTTCTCATCAGGAAAGGATTTGGTGGGACATCTGTGCATGCAGGAACTAAGTGTCCAATGTCCCCTTTGATTCTTTGTGGGATTCTAATGCTTCTGCAAAGCATGGTCCTTCAAGTCTCCTTGGAAGGAGTGGGGGAGAAGCTCACCCCTGGCAGAAGGGTCCATGCTGTGGTTGACCATAGCTGTTGGATAAAGAGCAGCCAAGGCAAATGGCACCATGGAGGAATGGAGACACCCACACTCTCTGTGCTAGTTCTGAACCATTATACTAAATTTGGGAATATTTTTGCAGCAGTGCCATGTGTACCCACATGTGCATATACTTATGATAATTAAATGTTTTAACATTATTGTGTGTGTGTTTTAAAATGCTGGGGAGATGTGGAAGTCCTCCAGAATCATCAGTTCTACTGAGGGATCTTTTCTGGCTATTGGAATTCTTTCTGTGCTTGCTCATGTCCTGCATTAGTAATAGCAACAAAGATACGATGTTTAGCAGTCTCTTCAGAAGGGCTGAGAATTAACTAAAAATAGGGTGGAAGGAACTTACTGTTTTCTGTGTTCAACAACACTGGAAACTCTGAAAAATATCAGGTTGCATTAGCTGTGGATGTGGCTCATCGGTGGGTGAACCAAGAGAAGGAAAGGACAGGCATTGTCTAACACATTAAGAAAAGGGTGCCGTTGCTGAGGACTCTGGTAAAAGGAGCTAAAATGCCAGAGTGTCGAGCAGATTTTGTTCTTTTTGAGTGCCTGAACTTAATGGACTTTTCTGGCTGAGCTGTGTAGTACAGAAACCAGCACGGCACTTCCCGCCTTCACTCCCCGCACTTGTCTGGGACTGTTCATGTCATAAATCATTCACAACTTTACTAAGGTGATTCTTACACAGTCAATCTATATCTTTAACACAAAATCAAGGAGGGAAAAAAAATAAAAATATATAACCCATTTCCCTGAACCAGCTTTTCTATCTCAATAAGCAAATTGTGATATCCATGTCCATGTGAGAGTCAGTTAGAAATGCTGGAAGTATGTTTAGTTTCAGGGTACATGCCAGAAAGTCCAAGGTTTCTTGTTCTGTCCCCAACGTACCTCTTTGTTGGGTTTTTGTCCATCAACTTCCTTCCTCCTCCCTTCTGGTCTCTGTTTTGCTTCATCCCTGTGCATCTTCCCCTGCCCTGCTCCTGGCTGGTGGCTCTGGGCTGCCCTCCCAGCACCCTCCCATGGGCACTGCCAAAGCCTCACGATGGCTAAACTGGTCTTTAGAGCAGCAATTGCCACGTCAGTTTTGCTGTTCATACAACACTGCAGCATGGCAAAAATGTGCGCAATGCCATGTTTGCTATGAGCACTCCTCAAAATGATCTGGTGAGCTGTGCTGAGTGTACTGTGGATAGTGGTTCTCTCCCCACATGTTCAATGTCTGTCTGCCTGTCTGTCTCCATCTATTTATCTATCTATACCTACCTACCTACCTGTCAGTAGATAGTTTATTGCCTTCCAAAGATGCTTTCTTCAAAATTAAAATGGTTAATTTTTTTTTTTTCATGTGTATACATGTGCACATACAGGTTAAAAATTGTTTAAATTTCTCTCTTCTTTCCAAATAGTATTTTCCTGCCACAATGAGTTAAAAAATCCAGTAAATTTAAGACATCTTCTGTTTTTCAAAACCCGTTGCTCCATTTCACGTGTGCTGTCGGCTGAATGCAGTTGAAAAGAGTCCTAACATTAACTTCAACCATCTTTGGATCAAGTGCAACGGCAGCGCGCTCTGTGATTAGATATGACGCTGGATGATGTGGTGTCCTGTTTGCAAACTGATTTTCAAATATGATTTAAACATATTGAAATATATGTAGTTCAGTCTGAAGTATAAAAGTACCTTATGTACCAACAGTAGTGAATTATTTAAGAAACTAGATTAAGAATGGCAAGTGGGACATATGTTACCAAGCAATGAAGGAGAATGTTTTGTGGGGTTTTTTTTAAATCTTTCAAAAAAGAGCCTAGCAAGAGCTTGCCAGATTTGGTATTTAAAGACAAAGCTGTCTTGAGCTGAGTTCAGAAAAAGGTCTTAGTGTCAAATGTTTTCAACTTTTTTGCATTAAATGAACTGAAATTCAGCCAAACCAGATTCCTCAGATTTGGAAAAAAAAGGTTCCCTCCCAAGCCCAGGAAAAGCAGGCCAAGTTTCATCCTGACAGGAACATTTTTGCCAAAGTTATAAAAACTGAAGTGAAAATAATGGTGCTGTATCTGGCATTTATAAAGCAGCTTCATCCCAAAAGATCCTATAGCACATTATATATAGCAGGCTGGATTCCCCAGTCCTTAGTCATATCTTGCTTGTACACATTCTCATTAAAATCTGTAGAATTTGAGAGCTCAGACCTGAAGGTCCTGTGCAGGAGCACGTAGTATGGATCCCTTTCCATGTCTCTCATGATGGAACTCAATGGCGGTATATTGGGACCTTGGCTTTGCTGCAGATTCAGCCTATAATGAGTGCAAATGCTAACCATCAAAACCCAGCTGGAGAGGCGTGCTGCCCATCAGCAAACCAACTTTGGTCCAAAGCTGGACCATGTGGTTCAATAGCATATGCTCTGCCACAGGGTTGTGGATACCAAAACCAGGGTCTGCCACCAGCTCCACTGGGTCTTGGTGCCAGCCGATGCCCTGCTAACACAAGTGAGCTCCTCCATCCCTATCGACACAGAGTTTTTCCTTAGACCTGCACTATCAAGATACTTGTATTGCGTGTCCTCTGCATTTTTACCTGAACTCCATGCTTAAATCTTTCTCTACTAGATTACTTTTTCCAAGACTTCTCTTTTCTTGAAAATAATTCCGTTTTCTGCATGAGTGCCTCCATTAATTCTATGCATATATGTATTTCCCATAGATGGCACTGGAACTTCATGTTTTCCTTGTTATGTTTTCACCTATATTTTCCCTATATTTTGGGGGCAGGGGTTGTTTTCCCTGTATTTAATAATAGACACTGACTCTTAGTTGTTTTGAGTTATTTTCTTGTGTGCGTGTCATGTGTCCCACCCAGGAATCTTGCAGAGTTTTCAATGGAAAAAAAAAAAAAAAAGTGTTTTTTCCTCCTATTCTCTCCTACTTTTGCTTATACCTAACATACTCAGTTCAAGAAACTACTTTTGCCATGGTATATGAAAAATGAGAAGAAAGGAAGATTTTACAGGTGGCTGCGTACCCTCTGTGAAATCTGGAAGGGAGATGGGCACAGCATCCATGGTGCCTGATCTCGTCCCTCTCCTCCTGCTTTAGGTTCACTCCTTACTATTGACTAAGGGTAGAGCAGGGCAAGCCGATTCCCTGTATCCACATTAAACTGAGAATATCCACTTAAGTAATAAGATTTTAATTACCCAAGTCAGAATTTCATATTAAACTCTAATCTGATACATTACCAGCCTAAATTAATGTCAAAAGGTGTCTGTATAGAGACTTTCATTCATTTAATGATGGTTAGTTTGGGGCCTAAACAAATTATTTGCAAAAAATCTCCAGACCACCGTAGAAATGGCGTTTCCAATGCTAATAGACTTTTGATTTCCAATTAGTCCTCTACGCACCGCAAAGGGTAGCGTTGCTTTGATCAGTAGCCGATTTACTGCAAGCATTTGAACAAAAGGCTGTTGGGAAGATGTATCCTTGAAGCATTTTTGTAGTATGTCAAAGCGAATGTACGCGTAAAGAGTCATTTAAGAGCACTGAGGCTAGGGTAAGGTATGTAGACTGTATGCTTGGCTTTATGCCTTTGTTACATCCTAAAGAAAACTCTTGAAGAAACACAAAATGATCTTATTGTCTGACCCAGAATACACAAATGCTCTTCTGTCTTCTTGAGGTTGTTTTCTTCAAAAATCCACTCTAGGAATTCTTATGATTAAAAAGACTGAATCTCACTTTTTATCATTTATTCTTTGCCTTTGTTTAGACTCCTCAGTCATGCTATAGTAACCAAAGCAAGCACTTTAAATGTTATTTTATTAACTAAAACGAAGCTTTCCATAGTATAAACCCCCTGAAGTCTCTTACACCTTGTAACCACAGGTCCATACAGAATTAAGTACAAAGTCCCGAGAAAGGGTTAATGCTTGCTGGCAGTTTGGCCATATTAGAACAATTACAGTGATTCATTGTCTATGTCTAATGGCATAATCTGATTGTAAAGACAGCAGAGTGGGCGTTGGAAAATATACAGCAGCCCACTATAGTCAGTGTGAGGCATAACAGGAAATGATTGTGGGTGTTAACCATGTCACAAATGGTTGGATTAAATGCTGACTCCACAGCCGAAAGCCAAATAAAGATATGGGAAAGAGACCGTATATGTTTCAATAACAATTAGGAGACTATCTAATATTGGGTTTAGCCACAGAAAGGAAAGTTGCAGTGAAAAACCTACCGCAGGTGATTCTACTTAAAACTGTATTTACTATCTTTCAAATGTGTTAGCCAATAGGTAAAACTGTTCCGAAAAATTTGCTCTGATTCGTTCAGAAAGCAAGGTATTTTATATCGAAATAAATAGGAAATATAACTCCTGATTATGATATTGTCATTAAGGTACTTATTTTCAATTAAGAATTTTTATTAGCTCTCATCAAGTTGAGTAATGAAAGTGCCGTAAAACATACTTCCTTTCCCACCCAGCCCGCTCCCTCCTGGCCCTTCTGCAAAGACCTCACCTTTCTGCAAAGGCAACAGGAGAAGGAGAGAAGAGAAGAGAAGGAGAAGAAGGGTGGGGGAATAGAGAAAGGGAGCAAAAATAATACAATTTACCGGTGTCCTGATCTTGTTTTCCTTCCGCCCCGTCCATTGGTTGGGTTTCAGCCATGGAGGTGCAGCTGCCGTGTCCGCAGGGCCAGGTCCTGGGCGCTTTGCTGCTTCCCTTTTCCCAAGGGGAAGGGCTGGCCCCCGCCCTCGCATTTTGCCGAGGTCCCCAGGGCTGGGCTGTGGACCACCATGGATGGTGCACTGGGGCTGGTGCTCCTTTTCAAACTCCCTCCAGAGGCAGCTGTCCCACTCCCCAAGGAAAAAAGGATCTGGTTCAGACTGTCCATTCCAATCATTTAGTAAAAATGGGCACGTTCATTAACTTTTTTTTTTTTTAACAGTTTTGGCCTCTTGGAGGAGCTAATGCAAAGCAAGCACTTTTTTTTTTTTTTTTTTTAGGCAAAGGCTTTAAAATCACAATAAACCCATTTTGATTGTAAATATATTTTCAGCTACATTTTATCAAATAATCTTACGAAAAAAAATCTGGTTTATGAAGTTATGATGATTTCAATTGTTCCTTCTCTCTCTCTCTTTCTCTCTCTCTCCTTTTTCACACATATTCTCTGGAGGATCTAAAAATAAGCCTCTAGCTATACAAGTCAGTGCTCCAGGTTTATCCCAGAGACTAAGCAGTATTTCACAAAATACCTTTATTATTTTCTGGGGTTCCTCTGCATTGCGTGAAACCTCCAAGGTTATCTGAGATCAGACGTGTAAGAAAAATGGACACATTTGAGGCAAGGGTTGGGAGGAGGAATTTTTCAGAAGCTGTGCTGCATAAATTAAAAACGTTAATTTATATTTTGCTGGTGCGTGGGTTACACTTTCAGTGACTTTTGTTTGCTTCTTGCTAATCTAAAGGTATCAGTAGTCAACTGATGAATGTGAAGGTAGCCAGAGTTGTATGAAATTCTGTGTTCGGTCTCTTAACACCTTCAGCCTCAAAAATATGAGGTTTTATATAGTTGACGTGTAAGAGCTTGATTCTATACCATTGACCTTAATGAAAGGGAAATCACCGAGTTCAGCTGGATGAGAATAAGACCATAAAGAAGAGTGTTGATTTAACCTGGTTTTTGTAAGACAACATAACAGCATTGTTAGATTGTTGGTTTTTTTCCCTGATGAAATTTGAACATACAGTCCTTAGGTAAGCATTTAGGTAACACAACGTAAATGGTTTGTAGTGATGAGGTAAAGAAAGGAAGATCAAAAGGCAGGCAGGAAAGGCTGACGGATCCCCAAATGTCCCTTGCAGAGCCCTGCATCCTTAAAACAGTATTTCACCCCTGTCCAAATGCAGCTTCCTATGGAGGTCAGCTGCCAGTCTGTTAAAAAACAAAGAGCAACCCAGCCGCACAAGTTAAAACCTAATTGAATTATCTTTATTCCTTACAAACACGAATAGTACGTATTTCCTGTGCGTCTATCTATGTCAAGACTGAATATCTAAGTGCAAATTACAGCATGGCTGAGGATATCGATACAAGACACGGCCTCGTGGTAACCGGCGTCAGCTCGCAGAGGCACAAAGCAGGAGCCTTCCCGGCTGACGAAACCGCTCCTGTAGTTCTGCAAAATTGCTTGTGGCCTTGGGACCGTGCTTGTCCCCGGGAGGAGCGGTGGGGGCTGCACGGCACCCGTGCTGTCCTGCCCCAGTGCGCGGGACGTGACACAGCCCCCTGAACACTTCCTTGAAGAACTAACACGCTTTTATTGCAGGAAGAATAAAACAGGATTTCACAGTCACTTGTCTTTGCAGTAACCAGCTTCTCACTTCCCCCAGCACTCCCTGGGGGTTCGTGGCTACTTCAGGTGCGCTCCTCTGTTTATGGCCCTGCAGCAGTATCAGTTTTCCCCAAATCCCCTAATTCTAGCTGCTGGGGTGGGTTTACCCAGTGGATGATGACTGAGGACGGCCTTGTGATTAGCCTAATTGGTTCGTTGTGTTTTGTCCCCTGTCCATGCTGGAGCCCCGGGGCAGGTCGGGCACCCGGGGCTGGGCAGGGGGTACCCACGGCACCAGCCCTGTGCTGGCACACGGGGACGTGAGCCCTGCTGAAAGGGGCTTCTTCTTCGCTCCGCTCCCATTGTCACCCAAACAAGTGACAAAACAGGTGGGGTTTACAACTTTTTTTGTGGTTTTGTTCCTAAAATTCTCCTCTGTGTAAAGATGTAAGGTGAGGGGATCAATACACAAAATCCTTTCCCTCTCCTTAACACAGCAGTAAAAGAAGGACGGGAGGTACGGCATAGGAAGTCCATCAAAGGGCAGGGTGGTGGTTGGCTCCCTCTTACGCACCGTTTCAGGGAAGGTCCCACTAGGGGAGGAGTTTGTCATCAAAACTAGCAAGAATGATGCTTGCCCCTCACATACTATGGAAAATGAAATGGAAACTGATTTAACCTAGATGCCCCGGTTCAGGTTTGCAACCTCCTTGCACAAATGGAAAACAGAGTTTGTTGTTTTACTTAGCCCAAATGTAATGCAGAGGCGGCCGTTTGCTCTGCAAAGTTTGCAGCGTTCAGAGGAGTAACCATTTATAACCGCTTTAAAGTTCCCAATGGACATCGGACTATTTTTCAGGTGGGAAGAGCTGACAAGCACGGGTCTAGCTTGACAAAGCCTGACTACTGCTTTCTGAAGCAGAGCTTTGCGCAGGTTTCTTGCTAGCACTGAACCCGTGGCCGCAGTCTAAGCTAGCTCTGCCACCAGGAATAATGTATCTCTCCCAGCAGTGTGAATCACCTGGGCAGAAAAATGGCAGAAATTGATTTCAGAACTCCCGAAAATATTTTAGTATTGAAAACCAGTTGTGCAAATTCTGCCTGAAGTTTGGATTTCTTATGTGGCTCTGTTTATAACACTGTGAGATACTTTTATTTTCTTAAATTGTCCAAATGCCAGCAAATAGCATTAAAAATGGGGCGTGCGTGAGGTGCGCCCCTTAATTGTTGCTCGTACAATGGAATGAGTCTGTGTTTTGTAAATGAGCATGCATACCCCTTACGTGATTTACTATATACCTACAGTAAATTTTCTTGCGGGAGATTTTATGGTGCCTTGTTGAATAGTGAATGTTAAGTCAAACCTTCCTATAGCCGAGGAAAATAGAAGCCAGATCTGCAGAGAGAAAGTAACAAGGAGTTTTTGTTAATGTGTATTCCTGCTTGTAGTAAGAGAACAGTAATTCTACCCTAATGAAAATTAAATTTACTACCTTTTGTTTGTAGTTGTATCTTTAAAAAAAACCCAACCAAACCTGCACACCCTTGTTAATCACCATGAACAGCTCTCTTCAACCATCAGAATGACAAAAGAGCACTAAAAAGCTCTGGCCAGATTCCAGGTGTGGGGGTTTTTTTGAGGACTTTCTGAAGAAAATTCACATAACATGCTTTTTTCTATGGGAAGCATGTTTTTCCATGATTCATAAACTCGCTTTTATCCAGTCCATGAAAGGACCTCTCTCCATTATGTAGACCAGAGCTGACACATTTATGTGCAAAATTGCTGGAGCATTTACACCACTATTCATCAAGGCAGTGTCTGTGCTCCAGGAATATTACAATCACCTGGCACAATCAGTTTAACACACATGCACAAATTCTTGGAAGACTGTGTTATTATAACACATAACAAAACATAACAACCACCGTACTACTGGGCCACGTATATAAAAAGTTGCTTTTGCTTTCTTGATCGTACACATGCATACAAATTAACAAGTGTCATTATAATATTGATGTAATATTGAATAATAAGAGATCTGTGTAAAACTGAGAGTATCAATTGGTTCAGGAAATTGCTAATAAGAAATGCTCTTTTCATCCCCAAAGTGACCAGCTGGAATCCAGCCTGTGCTGTGGTAGCTGGAAGTTACATCCACCTGACGTGGCCTGTGCAAGATGGATACTCATTTTTCTCTTTTCATTATAAAATATTTAGCCACCGTCCGCTATTATTACCCTCCTCTGTCTATGGGTGATGTTTTCTGAACAGGGTTTCCAGCCAGTCCACTCTTTTGCAGTCTGTGAGCACGGGGAAGGTGTTGGAGAACAACGTCTCCCATGCGTCCCTGCTATCGCACCTCGGCGTGATGGCTGGAAAACGGCACACGCTGTCTTCTGCTGAGGACAGGAGGGTTGTTTCTTAAGCATGGGGAGCTGAAAGAGCTTGCCAAGGCACTGCTGGCCATCTTCCTAACTTGGAGATAACACCTAGCACCTGAGCTGCAGCACCTACAAGAACCTTTTCAGAGGACCGGAGTCTCAATGCAGTTCCCACTGCCCCAACCCAGCTCTGTTTCAGACCCAGGTAACTCAGATCCCAGCTCGCACCCACACAAGGTCTCACCCTGCTCTGGGAGCCGGGGCCACCCTGCCCTGACACCGGGATGCGGGTGGCCGGTGCAGAACACCCAGGTGTGCCAAGGACCGCCTTGGTGCTCTCTGGGCTTGCCCGGGGCTGTCCCAGGACGTGCCGTGGCCATCGTCCTCCACAGCAGCCCAGGGTAAGGAGATGCACGTGCAGCCACAGAGCTCGTCGGGCGATTTTATAAGGATTTATTCTGCAGCCTTGGGGTGGTCACCACCTCAGTGGCAGGTGATGATATACCCCGCAGAATGCAGCTTTGCCATCCCCAGATAGGATGGAGTTGGATTTTGTAACAGTGGGAGAAGGAGGTATTTAGCTTTCAAAATCGCTGTGGCTGTCAGGTGAGGAAAACATTTATTTTCATGAGGATTTTCACTGACTGTACTAGCGAAGATTTTAAAAAATTGCCTAAATAAGTATTTACATGATACTGTAACCCAGAATGGTTTCAAAGGAGCCTTTATGATCTGTCAGGTCAATAATCTGCATTTTTAAAAGTCCCTGAATACATATTTGCATGATCTGTATTTCAAAAGCTCTAGTAAATATGTATTTGCACAATAGACCATAACAATATCTTTTAAGCCATCGTGGTCTATATATAGTGTTAATCCTCATATATTCTGAAGGAGTTTTATTTTCCAAAATAGCTTTTATTAATAAGATGTTCAGATGCTGCGGTTCTGAGGGCGATAGAAGGATGTAATCAAAAGGGATGAGGACGGCTTTTCATGCAATTAAAAACTGATTTAAAAGTTAGGCCAAGAGTGTAAGCAAGCACCTGGTTTTACTCCGCCTTTTAGCCCACAGAGTTTTCCCAGAGACCTCCCTCTCTGCAGATCGTCTTCTACCTTCTGCCCCGTTGCAGGTAGACCGTATCCTCCTGAGTTACTCTCTCTGGCAGGCAGCCGGCAACCTTCCCCATGAAAACCTCTCTGTTGTGCTCCGAGTGGGAGAAATGGGGCAGAGAGAGGCTTTGAGCCAGGGATCTAAAAGATGTATCGGAACAATACATGTGTGGACCCAAACGTTTTTACACCGGGGTCTGCTTTGATCAAGGTCGTGTTGCTGTTTCCGTGTTAGCCTGGAAAGAAAGACTGGACACATCCTTTGCCAGAGGCTCGGTTAGATGTGAGATGCTCATATCTGACGTTGTCCTCTGGCTGTTTTGCTTCGAGATCTCCTCTGCGACACGCTGCGTCTGACCCTGGATGGTCTGGTACTCGCATCCCTGGGTTGCAGCCAAATATAATGACCAAATTCTGTGTCCATCAGTTCTCATCAGCAGTTCCAACCACGTTTCTTCATCTCCGCCATAGCTGGCTTTGCAAGATGCTGTATGGCACGATCTGGTGCAGTTTTCCTCCACTTATTCTGGCCAGGCATAAAATAGCAAGTTCATAATTTTTAGTCACAGCTGGAAATGGGCGTCAGAGGTGGGGATGGGAGTTGAGGTTTTTTAGGAGAAACCCACATATATTCAAGTTAGGCATTCTTCATCCCAGTTAACTTTGCTGTTGATACACACGAGCCACTTCAACATGGAGACTGGTGGGGGATTTTGAAAAACATTTGGAATGATTTTAAAATGTAGGGTCTTGCCCTGGCTTCATATACTTACACAGCGAGTTTTCTATCAGTGAGTCAAGGCCTCAATTTTCGCTTTCAATACACTATATATGCTAATTTATGTACAATTATGTTATCAGACACAGAGCAGAGGTGAATGTTGTTTTATCACGGCTAAGAATATTACTGTGAAATTATCAATACCCTGACCATAACAACACCTTTCTTTAAATACCGGATCCTGAACTTACGCTGCTTTCTGATACAATCAGAAATAATTTGATGTATAAAATTACAGCGGGATTGATGACTCTAGTTGTCTTTGCTGTGAAGCTACTTGTATTATTTCTGCATTTTTTTTATATGTCTCGCATTGAATTAACTTATCTTAGTGGAATAGCTTCAATCTCAGTGCTCCATTCCCAGCAGCCAGCAATTTGCAGACTGGAACTTTTGGTTCGGACGTGGGAGGGCAAAGCTCAAATAAATCCTCTGTCCCCAGATCTGGGCCACCCTGCCTCCACCTTGGCCGAGAACCCCGAGGTTTCCCTGCCACTCCTCCTCCTCCTCCTCCTCACTAGGGCATATGGTGCAGGTAAAAGAAGGAGCCTGCACATATTGTTTCTGTTTGCGAAGGAAGTACACCCTGCACTTTCCCTGAACATAAATTCAGCCAAAGTGGTATGTCATTAATCAGATACAGAATCTGGAAAAATCATACAGAGACTTTGTGTCTTATATTGAAAGCAGCAACTTACGGCTGGTTAGTTTGTTTATTGAAAAGGTTTTATTAACACTGTACCGTACAGAATGTGAAGAATAGGACAAAATGAGATTATTTCTCCATCCACCTCCAGCTCAGATTTTCTGCATAAACAATTTGGATCATGAACTGTAAAAATACACGTGTTGGTGCCGTAGCCTACATGGAGCGTAAGTCTCTCAGATCATGGGGAATGGTAAAACACAGTACCAGGTATTTCCAGACTTAGAAGGCTTCCTCGCATAAATCTGAGTCAAAGATTAAACTCAAGCTTCATAAAGCTCACCTGGCTTTCTCTATAGTGCTATGAAACAGCACCTTGGCTTCTACGTATTTGGTTTTGGATCACGTGTGGGTGCTTTGCCGTGGAGTCGCAGGAGAGTCTCACCCGGTCCGGCATCATCCCAGCCCCAGCGCTTCAGAGCAGAGCAGGGGCAGCAGCCCCCCGAAACACACGCGCGCGCAAGACCCCTCATTTTTCCTACGCTGATAATTGCCTATTAACATAATGCAAATTGAAGCCCCTTTCCTAATGCTAGAGCCCTGGTGCACAAAGATTTTCTTGCTCCATTAAAAAGACAATTTTGCCCGTGCAGTAATGGAAAACGTCAAACTCAAATATGAAAGTGGGTGCCTCTAAGTATTTCATATTTTACAGGAATATGTTTTAAATGATATACTGCCTGACAGATAAATTACATTGGCTTTGCGTACGTACCCGGCTGATTTAATGCTACCAGCAGTGCAGATGGTTGGCGACAACTTCGTAGGTGCTTAAACATCTTAGTACATGAATGCAATTTTTGCACTAATGCAAAACACTTGTGGAATGACCCTAGTATGTAATGTTTTCCATTGAGAGAACTGATTTGGACTTACGGAGAAAAAAGTAATATACAAATTACTTCAGGTAACCTGTAGCCTTTAAAAAGAAAAGAAATGCAATTATATCTGCTCTCTGCAACCACAGTTTAATGAAAACAGAAGACTGAAATGGTCTTTCTAAGTTTCAGAACTTACAACAGGTCCCTGCTTATTAACAGAGTGCGTTGTACAAGCAATTTGTTTTTGTAATTATGTTCTTTGTGGTCTACACAGTTTTCAAGTAGTGATGCAAAAAGGACAGCTGGAAAGACTGCTAGTTGCTTACCTAATCCCCAGTGAGAATAAAAATAGATAACAGTAAATGAGACTGTATGTAGGAAGCTAAATTAACAGTCAAAGCTGAGATTTTTTTTTAAAGACACAGTATACTTCAATGTACGCCTTAAAAGATGGAGATGAAATGTATTAAATATCAGTAGGAATACTCGGCCCTTTGATTACATGAACGAGGAGCAGAGCTCATTCCTTGGCTTAAAACACCCCGGTCTCGTACAGAGCAAATAATGAGCTTGACCACAAAATGCTGACATTTCCCATGCAAAAATTGAACACCGAGGCAAAATGGTTGCTTATGGAGTAACACTGATTCTCCTTTCTAGGCTTGTGTTTATTCTCAAAAGGAACTGCACAGATTCACGTTTAAACTGCGATTTGAATAGGCTTGAAAGACAGTCACTTCTCTAGTAGCAGCATTTTACCTGGCAGTGGGGAGCTGTGCACGCATCCTGGCTTGAGATGGTGAGGCTGAGTCTCACGGGACGCCTGGAAATATTCCGTTTTGAAGAAACTCAGCCAACTTTAGAGAGTCTGGAAATATATGAATTCCAGCTCAAGGTTCATACAACCAGACAATCAGTCTTTGCTCGAATATCCTTCCTTTGGTTTTCTGAGCACAAGTTTCCTCATTTCATTTTAATTTGTAAGAAAGAATTGTGTTGGCACTTGCCATCAGTATCTAAATCTCTTCAAAGCGTCAGTGTTGAAGGACAGAGGGCACCTGTAGCTGCACGCTGTGGATGCACCTTCCCTCCATGGATCAAGGACTACTAAAGCTTTGAAATTTTAGATTAACAAGGATTTTACCTGCATTTGAGTAACTACCTAGCGAGCCAGGCTACTGGTGGATATCAATCAGCATTTCATTATGCCATTTTGCATTAGCTGAGGATGTGACCTGCACTATTCCCTCCTGCAAAGCAACATCTCGTAGTTGTCATTTCATCGAAGCTATAAAGGTAAAGCATGATGGAGCGGGGAGCTGACATTTGCTAGGGGAAGCTCGCAGGAGCAGCGGGCAGCTTCCAACACCACGCTCGCAGCCTCCTGCTTGCTGAAAATCCAAATGCACGAAGCAGAGCCAACAGGAAATTCACGTTTTACCAAAAGCAAGAGCCAAGTGAGATCACGGTGCCGCCAGCTCCTGCTCTGCTGCAGCGTGAGTGCGGCGGGGTTGTGCGAGGCAAACCTGGGGTCAAACAGTGACAAGCTCCAGGGGCTGCATTGGAGGTCCTGATTCGGAACAAACTGAAATCACCTTGGTTTAAAGGAAGGCCCCGAAACAGAGCTTTTAAGTATATTATTTTCTGAATGTGTCCTAAAGATCAGTGAGAGCAGTGGCCTTGGAAAACGATTCCTTGCAGTTCTGCAGTAGAGCACGTATTTGAGAAATACCTACAGGACTTACCTGCTAGCTGCAGTTTTATACCCCCCAGCTTTCTGCAACCGAGTGCATCCATTCCTCTTAATCCTGATAGTTAATGAATGGTCTACTAAAATAAAGAAATTCCCTCCACTTCCCTAGAGATGGGGAGGAGAGTGCTTGCTCCTAGACTGTAAAGTTTGGCTGTGTGGGAAGGGGGTCTTTTTAGGGTTGTTTTTTCAGTATTGAGGGAGCCAATATGAAGTGCATTCTATTTTCCTCGAGGACTTGGTTTGCTGTATCTGAGCCCAGGTAAGAAAAGAACAAGAGGAAAGCCACTTGATTTTGTGCCTGGAGCAAAGCTAAGCGGTTCAAGGCCAGAGTAAACACGAAGCAAATGAAAAAAAAAGTGTGAGAGAAGAGAGGTGCTGTGATTTAGCAATGAGCAGAGCTTGGAAGAGCCAGAGGCTCGGTTGCCTCCCCCCGGGGATGCGCGGGCTGCCGTACCCGCTGGCGCTGCCCATCTTCCTGGCTCCAGGCAGAGCTGTATCCCGAGCCAATTTTCATGTATTCCAGGGATGCTCCATCACAGGTTGTTTCCAGCTCCGTCCTGCTGCACGGTGCCGGCAGTAGCTGGGTGCTTCTGATCACCTCCACAAACCTGGCGCTGTTCCACCTCTCGGTCTGACTCCAGATGGCAGGATGAGGTTTCCTTGGTTTGATCTGTACTACAACAGACTTTTAAACAGTGTTTTGTTGTGACCGTTTCCAGCCCTGCACCAAGCTTCTCTCTCAGAAAGATCGCTGCTCAGAAAAGCAAAGAAACCCCCCCCCCAAACTGTTGAGAATTGAATGTAAAGGGCTTGGGGGAGGCTACATTTGAGGTTTGGATCTTGTTTCATCTCAGCTTATTTTGGAGATATGCCTGATACAGAGACATCTGAATCGGATAAGCTGGAGATATACTCAAAATTTGCCTGGGCAAGACAATCTGATTTAGTCGGTTCTAGAGTGTGGGATTATACAACCACTAGATATCCCTTCCAGTAAAATTAGCAAAACCTAAAAATCCAGTATTGATAGCCTTAAAAACTGATTTGTGAGGTATGAAATTCAGTCCCATACCTTATACCAGCAGGTATATACAAAGCTATAGATTATGCACGGCAGTATAAAATCCCCAAAAGGCAGGCTTATTCTGGATACCTAGTCCACCAAGATGAACTATTAAGAACACTTTGGGGGAAAAAGAAAAAAGAAAAAAACAAACCACATAATTTTCTTTCCTCGAACTAACATAACCAGAACAGAAACAGTCAATAGTCATAGAGGATGGTAGCTCCAGAAGAGCGGCAGTCTGGATATTCAAAGTGAAAAGGATTTTCAGGATTGTAGACCTATTTCTCATTTCCACCTTGCTTGCAGCTCCCCCACAAAAGGGAGGTGGGAAGCAAAGGTGGCTTCTCCCTCCCCCCTGGTTAAGGAGCTTGTCAAAGTGCAACAAATGCTGAAGTTTCAGCACGCAACAGCTAATGCGCAACCCAAATGCTCTGCAGTTGGACACCAGCATAATTTTCAGGGAAACCCTTTGCTGGCAGTATTAACCGTATTTCATGCTTCTCTATTGCAGCCTCTAGACCATGATGCTGCAGGTTCGCTAAGCAACATCTGAAATCACAGTCCCATAACACAGTCAGAGCTTGCGCTAAAGAGATGGAGAGCTGCTAACATGTTAGTGTGGCACTACGCATCTTGTCGCACATGCTGCCAGGTAGCCTTAGGATGCTTCTGAAGTCTTTCAGTGGCTCCAAATTTTGGGGGCAGACCAAGACTTCTTAATGTTTTTAAGACCGTTGTAGGAACAAGAGCAATATTGCGTTTGATCTAATAGCAGCGCTCTGATGTAAGGATCCTTGGGGAAATTTAATGGCACATACACTTTTTACTTCTTTCACTTACAGACACTCACAGCCAACTCACTCTGATGTTGTTGGACCTGCTCTGAGCGGGAGGTGGGACTCTATTTGCTTCCCCAACCCCACGAGTCACCCTCCAGCTTGCCATTTCTCCTGCTGTCTGCCCACAGCATTTCATAGCTTTTTCTGGCTTTCACGTCTGCATTGGAGGACCCCAAGGCTGGAGGGCAGGAGTGATGCAGTGGCCGTGGTGTAGGGTATATGCTCTGCAGACATTTCTAAGGAGAGCTCAGTTGTCTGCCCCCCTGAGACTTTCTTCTCCTGTGCTTTCCTGCTGTTTCTCCTGTCCATCTTCTCAGCAGTCAGGATATATAGTTTTGACCCTCAGTGTCACTCCATGTGTGCAAGGAAAAGGCAGGAGAAGTCAGGATGGGAAACAACTCCCCAGATTACTCAAAGCCCAGACTGGGCTCTTTGTAGGGAAAGCCAAACTCAAACTCAGGCGTGGTCTTAACCCACACAAATGAGGTCACGGTCATCATAAAAATCTTTTAGAAAATGTTGAGCCAGAACAGTCTGCATGGTCGAGCTGCAGAGCGAGCCCTGTTGCACTGCTGGGGGAGGCTCAGCATCCTCCAACTGCTGGCTGGATCGGACCTCGGTGTGCTGGCAAGCGGGGAGCCGTGGGTCAGGATGCGCTCAGCATTTCCCATAACAAATCCCCTCGGTGCTGCCAAGACCTGAGCCTTGTCCCTGCGGCGGGGACTGCTACCCGGACAAAATTAAAGAGATCAGATTTACAAGGAAGATAAAGCTGAAATGTCCCCTGAGGCAGCGCGCCTGCTGCCACCTTGGAAAGGGCTTGGGGACGGGGACGAGCTCTGCGGCTGAATGCTGGGGGGGGGGGGGGGCTGCTGCTAGTGCCAGCGGAGGGCTACCCCCCTTCCCCACGCAGACGCGGTGTGCCATCTCCCCCAAAAGCAGCCGAGCTGGCAAGCGCCATGCCAGCATCTGTGTGCCAGCTCTGCAGGGCTGTGTGTGCCGCTTGTGATCCATCTGCAGAAGGCAGCGTGTGCCAGTGGCTGTGCGCGGGGTGGGCTGCGCCGGGGAGTCCATTACAGGAAAGAGTCCATAGCGAAATTTTAAAAAAACCAATGGTTTGGGGTTTTTTTTGCTACTCTGATTTTTCCCTCTTCAGTTTAAAATTCCCTATTGGCTTTAATCAAACTCAAGCAAGATTCACAAGCTTGGTCAATTTTGGGATTTTGGGGGTGAAAAAAAAATCCATTCGTTTTTATTTTTTTTAAAACCAAAGGGGAAAAAAGGAGGGGTCTTTGCCAAGCAGGTTTTCCCAAGTTCTCATAGCTCTACATTATGTGGCTCGGTGTCTGGAGCAGGCTCCAAGCCTGACTTCCAAACGACCTGGAAGGGCTCCTAAACCAATGCGGCTGCAGGCAAGTGGGAGCTCAGCTCAGCGGAGAGCTGCAGCGCTGGAGGAGACAGACAGGAATCCCGAACTGCGAAATCTACTTCATCTCCAAAAGGCAGAAAAACTCACAGACTCCAGGCTGGTAGTTTTAAAGGTATTTAGCGGCATTGTTTTTCTGGAGATGTCTAAGTAAAACTCAGTTTAAAGCCCCTACTCAAAAAAAAAAAAAAAAAAAAAAAAAAAAATTGAAGTTATGCTATCATCTGGTTATCTCTGTGGAAAAAATAAAAACAGTGGTAAATACATGACTACAATTGCTTTTTACTGTCCCATTGCTCCAAATATTGAATCTAGCCATGGTTGAGTCCCAGATGGTGAAGCATTTAACTTCATTTTCTAACCTCTTTTGGGGCTCAGTTTAATTTATTAAGAGGTTACTCTCAGGACAGATCACGCGACACGTAAGTGTAAATTGAACCAGGTATATCTGTGATTTACTAACTGGGTGACTTGCAAGCTCAAAAATAGTAGTTCTCTATTACATGCCGCAGCCGGACAGAAGTCGCGAGCGTATGTCGGATGCCTGCGGAGAGGGCAGGGATCCAGTCTGAAATCTTACATCTTTCCTTGCCGGCAGTGGTAGCACATCTCTTGCTACCTCTCTTCTGAGCTGTGCAAGCAGCGAGCTCAAATTTCATCTCCATTCACGGGCTTAGCCTTGGCCTGGAAGTGAATTTGTTCAGTAGTCACCGTGAGAAACGCCATTAGTGCCTCCAAGTTCAGAACAAGCGGTTTTTCCATTTTTTCCTCTCCTGCTGCAATAATTCAGTGTGCCACCTGGCCTTACTGATGCCTGTTCAGCTGCGTCTGCACCAGAGCAGGAAAGCCATCCTTATTTTCCCACTCTTTTTATGCTTCTTTAAGTATCGCTTCCCACGTCAGCTTCCTCCCTTGGTATTGGGATGGGGCACTGCACCATCCCCTCCGTGCTGCCCCACCGTGTAGAGCCACTGCAGGCACCTCTGCCCGGCTCAGGGTCCTGGGGCATTTTTGCTGACCTGCTCCTCAGGGTCACGATACCAACAGCCGCACTTGTGGTCACCCTGCTAGATCCAAAAGCCAGAAATTTTCACCGAATCGGGCCAATGCACACTATTTGAATAGGTACCCATCACAGTAAATTCAGGGCAGAGTCGGTGTGAGAACGCCGTCTCTCCTACGTTGGCGCGGTGTTCGTGCCTAGCAGAGCTCTGCAATAAAGCCTTTCCAGAGGAGATTGGGAACCTCCTAGCTGTTTCCCAGATGAAGAAAGAGTGACCAATGACTTCATTGCAAGTGAAAGAAGAGGAACGCGTGCCAGGCAGAGATGGTGTACGCGATAGAGCTGTTTTCTGCTCGGCCGCTATTTTATTGTAGCTCTTGGAACGCACCAGCGTTGCGGCTATTAATTTATTATTATGTGAATTCCAGCTGTTGATCGTGTGTTTTACCCGTGAGCAGAAAAATAGCCACTTGCTGAGGCTGGGAGTCAATGAATTTCAGACTTCCTCGTGGAAGACCTTCCACCCGAGCTGGCGGCGGTGGCCGGCGGGACGATGCCTACGGCGTGGGGAAAGGCGATTTGCAGCGAGGCGGGGGGCCGGGGTGGATTGCCACAGCTGGGGGGAGCTGAAGAGCTGCTGAAAAGGGCTTTGGTTGAAATAAACGTCTTCCTCTAAGGCAGGGGTAGGGTTTTGTCTCGGGGAAGGGGGAGTGCAAAGAAACGGCCATATGTTTTAGGCCAGTCGTTATAAATTACACCCGCTCTTGCCTCGGTGCTGTGTCAAAGATAAAGCGAGCGTGTTTTATTAGTAACAGAGATAAACTCGGGCTCTCTGCTCGGTGGGATGGGAAAGGAGTGGCTGGCTGGTGAGGTCTTCCCAGCGTCTCCCACAGATAAGCCCAATTCTGCCACCCTCGAGCAGCACCTTGATCCGGTATTTTGCAAGACGGCAGACCCTGCCCCTTTGGTTTCCCCCGTCCAGTGTTCGTACTTGATGTTTAAATCAATTACATAGACGTTTAAGTCTCTTTCACATGCCAGCACATGGCCCTCGTAAGCCTTCGGGGTTGGGGGCAAGGAGGGGGGTGTTGGCTTTTGCGAGCAGTATGTACATTAATTCCAACGTAAAGAGCTGCAGTAAATCACTTAATGCCTGAATCAAGTTAGTTGTTGTTGTTTTGGTGAATTGGGACCATATTCGGGAGTATAATAACCTAATAATGGACAGTGCAGGCATAGACCACACTGTAATGTATATTGTAGGGGAATATGGTAATAGTCTGAAATGGCAATTCTCCTAAATAAATAGCACATCAACTTACTTAAACCTAATCATAAATGGGACAAATTGGACCCATGTGCAAACAGAAACCTGAGCAGAACGCAGGAGTTAAAGAAGCCATTGTTTCCCAGCCTGACCCTGGGCAGAGAAAGCCTGTGTCAGGTTACATCTGTTAAAATGATTCTAATGCCAGCCCAGTATTTTAATTATAAATATATAAAACATTTAATAAGAAGACATTCTGGGCTCACTAAGCCTTTAAAAACTGGATGTGGGCGGAGTGGGTAGAATGGTATTCCATGTGCCCCAGACAGAGTGCCAGCGTATAATGATTGAATGTTTTCCTGTAATAAATTGAAAAAATCTGGTTTGTAAGAATGGATCCAAATCACTTGGCATTAGAAAGGTAATTTGTTACCTAGCTTCCTCTTGGAAACAGACTGCTTCCAAGTTTGCTGGAACTTAGTTTCTAGGGAGTGCGATGTCCAAAAAGAGAAAGAAAGAACAACCAGGATGCTTATGGCTCTGATGTTAAAACACACACACACACACACTCTCTCTCACTCTATTTTTTTCTGCCTCCCTCTCTCTCTCTTTTTTTTTTTTTTCTTTTCTCAGTTTTTCAGTCCTCCCTCTCATGGCTCCAAACACAAGATTCAGCAGCCAAAAAAGAAAAAAAGAGGTTACTCAGGACAAAAGCCAGATCTATAGCCACCTTCTTTGTACCTTTCCAAATCTCAAGCCTGCTTAATTATGATTAATTGCCACATGGATAATCAGATACAGTTTCAAAAGGTTGGAGATGACAGTCCAAGGACACCAGGGAAGAAGGAAGGTTCGCCTTTGTTACAAGCAAAAAAAAAAAAAAAAAAAAAAAAGCCCAGGTCCCTTCCTCAGCCCATAACCTTTTCTTATTTTAACAATTCCAAACGGAATTAATACCATCAGTATATTGTTCCCGCTCCTGGGAATTGAACTTCAACTGTACAATTTCTGCAGCTGTCAGTTTTTTCAGCCCTCCTGTCAATAACGCAATGTTGGGGTGCCCTTCTTCTTGAATGAAAGCAGTTTCAAGTTTCTGCTTTATGTCTGTGCTTTCTGGGTGGTGTGACATGATGAGAAAGTATAAAAAATAATAACAGCAGTTAAAAAGCTTCCACTCTTGACTTAACTGGATCAAATGTAATAGACTACAGTCTTTTCTCCTGATTTCCTTTGCTTGTTTTAGAAAACACTGTGAAAAGTGCAGGAGATTTTGTCTTGCCAGCTCTTTCCTCCATTTAAAATCCCTTTGGCTAAGTCAAGGATCACAGTATGTCATTTCCAGCCTAACAGAAGTGCTGGGCCTTGTTCAGCTCCTATTACTAGGAGGCAAATCCCTAGGTTGCAGGCGCCAGTGTTTCTGCGTTTGGCTCCTTTCCCAGTATTGTTTCCTTCATTACATTCCAGAGTGCCTCTCAGCCAGTTAATGTTTGCACTGGGAGGTCCAAATATCCAGCAATCAGCACTGAACTTTTCTCTTTTTGTTGAGAATTGCAGGTTTCAAATGCAATCACTGGCTTTAAAGAAAAACTTACAGGTGAACACAACAGCACTAATTTCCATTTTATTCACAAACAGTTATATTTTCTGCAGTTTCTCCATACGCACTCGTAAAATGCTTTCAGAAGATGTCTGGCTTTTTCAGAGCTTGCAGGGGCTGGAGTTGTTTTACGGATTTTGGGGTAAACGCTGCCCTCCGCGCACCTCTCCCACGCACGGGACCGCACATTAACACAATAACTCCCATGCTCAGTTATTATCTCTGAATAATATTCCTAGTAATGCCATTGCATTCTCATTATTATTAAAAATGTACCGAGCTGAAAACGGATGCAATAACGTGAAGGGTCAAAGCGTTCACAGAGGCTGACGCCTTGCTCCTGTGAGCACGGGGTGGGAGGGTTGGGTTCTAAATTACTTTTGGTGTCGTTTAATTTGTAAGAGTAAGGGCAAGTTGCAGCCTTTTGTACTGTTCATGTCCAAGGCACCGGGAGGCATGGAGGGGATTCATACTCTGCGTTTTCCGTGGATATTGATTTTCCCATATGGCTGACCAGGGGTGGCTTTGGGGGGGCTCCAGGGGCTCCACCGAGACGTACCCCGGACGGATGGTCACCTCTGAGAGCAGCACCCCTCTTCCCCTGACACCAGAAACCCCTGTAAACAGCGAGAAAACTTTCAGTACGTGGGCAGAGGATAAGGCCCTTTATTTTCAGAGGCTGGACCTCGGGCAGTTTGAATTGTGCTATAGGAAGAGTTTTGATAAGACAGCCCTGTATAGTTTGTTTTCTATGGGCTTACTATTGAGTTTCAAGAACTAGCTATGGGTCATAGGCTTGATTAAGCAATTAAAAAAGTCCACAACATTTCCTGGTGGGGAAAGGAAAAAAAAAAAATGTACAGGTTGGGAAATCCTCAGTGTTTTCCATAAAGCCTCCAGCTATGCTTCCACCCATGATCATATGTCATACGGATGGTGTCATAGCGTCCTAAGGGTGCTAGCTCACAGCGATGATATCGAATTCATGGAAGTGTATATGCTCTGAGAGAATACTAATGTTAACTCAGTCTAAATAACAACACTGCCAAAGGAGGAAAGCAAAAGATGAAATACAGTGGATTTCAGGAGGCAACAAGCTCTCATTTATTAAGATCACAGGCATTTTACAGGTTACAAATCATAAAGCAGAAATAACTTCATAATATACAGGTCAGGAATGTGCCTGGGATATTGAGGAACTATTTCCTTGGCAATAATCTGCCACAGATAGTCAGAAGCGTGCATTTTCTGGCACAACAAATCATTGCTGATTAATTTTGTCTGCCTTTGTCTCAGAGAAGCAACGAGACACTTCACTGTGTATTTTGTACTTACTCTACTTCCACGCTATTCTTTCTCAATGCATAATTTTTTGCAAGATAGGCCAAACACAATACTCTTTGTTTTACTTCTTTTGACATCATTTTTGCCTGAACACAGTGTGCAAGCTCTCGGGGCGGTTAAGTGTGCAAAGCCGAGGTACAGCCTCCCGCGGCAGCACAACCGGGAGGCTGACACCGGTCCGAGCCCACCGGAGGATCTGTTCAGTCGCCAGCAAGAGCAGGGGAGAGGAGCAGCCCCCTCTGCCAACGCTGGAAACGTGCTCGTCTGTGCAACTGGAGAGGAGGTGCAGAAGGGTACCTTCACGACGGACCCGCTAGCAGAAGCAACAAACTGGGAACTTTTTTCCTCTCTGCTGGCACTCAGGGACAAGTCCCGGCGCTGGTTGTGGAAATTACTGCAAGAAGAAAAACTGGAGTTTCTCACTTGAGGAGCAGCAAAAGCAGGGATGGATGGAGCTGGAAAGTTGAGGGAAGGACTGCACGGCACTGCGGCATCTTCCCCCGCGCTTTATTTATTGCATCCTGGAGCCAGCAGAGCTGGATGGTGGTCTGCCTCATCGGCCTCACAGAGGAACTTCACAGCATCCCCAGAAGGACAATAGATATGATAAATGCCAAAGGCAATGTCAAAACCCATAACTTTCCTAACATTAACTTAATATTCACAGCTATTAAACATCAACAGATCAGAAATGGAGTATCTCCAAAGCAGGTGTAAACTTCTCCAGGCTCCCTGTGCCGTTGGTGTGAGACAGCCGCGCGTGTTGTTATTTCTGAGTATGCTCTCCACTTTCTCAAAGTTTCTGCGCTTTTGATAGAGATTCTCAATTCCATATTGGTTATAATGAATCACTCTGAAACGGGCTGTGGGAGAGACTTTTCCAGAAGTGAGATAGGTGTGGTAATTCAGGGCTCAGGAGATCCCAGGCAGGCAGGATTCACTGCTGTGATAGACAAACATGGAGCAGAAATGTCCAGAGGTGGGAGATTTTGGAGATTTGTTCATCAGTGAACGGCATTCCTACAGGAGGAGGTGGGGGGGTTGAATAGTGCCCTTGCACAAACATAATTGCAAGGTAACCAAAACGTTTTATTTAATGGTTTGTCAGCACTGTCAGTTTTGGGGAGAAGGATGAATTCTGCTGCCTCTCCATCAACACCTCAAATGCCCTCCATAGCACACAGGCTCCTCGGTTCACAACAAGGTTAAGTAAGAATCAGACTCAGGGGGGAAAAAGTGGTAGCACCAAGCCCTCCTGCAGGACATGTAAACCATCCTCCATCGGCAGAGAGTGTGTATATTTAGGGCACGACGGTTCGTCCCTTTGAGCCCTTTGGTCAATACATTTGTGGGGGCTTATACCTGCCCAGAGAGGCTCCTGGGCTTGAGTCCACCTCCTGGGCCGAGGCTGGGTTGGTTTTACTTGTTTCAGATATGGCAACATGTTCTAAAATCTCCCCCCCACCCCCATATCTCCCAAACGAGAGAAATCTAATGAAGCCTGACCCTGGGTGCTGCTGCCCCAAGACGCGCGGGTGGGGGAAGCCTCCGCGGCCCTCATGGGTGGCTGCAGCAATTCCCACCACTCCTTCTTGTCTTGGGAAAGTGGAGGAGATTTTCATGGAAGAGCTTCCTAACTGAGGCTGATAGAAACCTGGAGAGGTGGCTTGTTTCTCTCTTTACCTAATTTATCTTCCATGTGGTTGAAGTCATCACAGAAAATAGTATTGCTGTTACGGCTTCTGTTGTCAGTGCTCGCCTCCTATTCGCATTCCCCGAGCTCCCACCTTCATCCTCATCGCTTTCTCCCTTCAGTATCATTACCAAACCAAAAACAATGTGTTCATAACATTCCCTCCAATTCAAAAAAAAAAAAAAAAAAAAAAAAAAAACTGAAAGAAAACAAACAGCTAGCAGATGCTGATTTTCTCACTTAACTGCACATATTTTATAGTAATTCTCTCTGATTTTCTCCCAAGACACCCACCTGACCTTCCTTTCTCTCCAGTCTCTCCCAGTAGTGGCCAAACACTGCTAATCATGTAAGATTCAGCCCATGGAAATAGGCTGCAACTAAGAGAAATTTACCCTTTGACCTTAACGCCTTCGCGTGCACAATAGAGACCAAGAAATGTCTTTGCTGAAAGGAATGCATTTTCTTTGGCAAAAACTGATTTTTAGACCAAACCAAATTAATGCTATGAAAAGAATATTTTTTTTTTTTTTTGCTGTTTCACAAAAGCAACACAAATAAAATAAAAACAATTCAGTGATTTTAGAATGAAGAATGACAAAATACATTTTCCAAGAATTTTCAAGGAACTAAAAATGGAACACCATAAATATTTTTGCTTCTTTCTACGTAACTGAAAGTGATTTACAAGCATGAATTAAGTTTTAATTAATGCACTGCGATGAAGCAGGGATTAGTTAGCCCAGAATTTTTTCAAGTTGTCCGTAGACAATTTAGTTGGGAGAGCGTCTCCAGAGCGCATCCTTTTCCATTGCTGGTGGGAGCCAAAAATCTCTATGGTAACTAAAACAATAATCTATGTAAAAAAAAAAAAAAAAAAGAAAGTTTGGAAAACTGTTCAAATAAATTTTAGCTGCCTTTGTTATCTGAATATAAGGAGGAGGCTCCACATCGTCCGAGCAGTCAGTTTTTCATGCATCATGAAGTGCTTTGCAGGTTATCAGTCAGCCATGACCAGCTCAGGCACAGTTGGAGCTGGACGGGCTGAGATGCAACGAGCTGAAGTGAAGTGTCTTGCTCACACACCAAGTCTGTTGCAGGACCTGGGAACAGAACTTTTCTGCTTTTCCCATCCACAAAGAGCAAAGCTTATATTTCTCAGTCTAGATTACTATTTTCTTTTTCAGATGAAGGAAAACAAAAATGAGAGAGAAAGAAAACTGGTGACTCATTGCAGTTTCTTTGCTGAAACACAGCTGCCCTTGTCACAGGAAAATGATTCTTAGACCCTGCATCCAAAATTTATTGCAAAATAAAACCAAAACTTTAAAAAAACCCAACAGGCTAAATGATGTTTCTAATTCTTTTTTAATATGTATTTGAGAGTGTAGGTCCAGGCTCCAGCCAGGATGAAGTGTAGGACTGGAAACTTGAGAGAAAATAAGTTCTTGTGAAATTTTCAGACAAATTTTGCAAACCCACGCAGGCTGCGTTGGCTGGACAAGCTTCAAAATCAGTATGCGCTTTGTAAAGCTTTGATCCTTCCAGACCTTCTGGGATTCCTTCAGTGGCAGGTCAATATAACAGCACCCACACCACCACTCAAAGGTAATATTGCTTTTTTTTCTCTGATATTGATTTTGAAAATGTGCCATAAATCCTGACTCCAATGATCCCAAATCAGGAAATAAAAGGACTATGTACATGTGTAAATCTACTCCAAACTTTTGTGGTGCAATCTCTCCATTTTAGGAAAAACAATCCTTGCTTTGCTACGATCTTTCTGCTTTCAAAACACTGAGACCTTACGTCTGAGTTACTGAACTTTGAATTGCCACCTCTGATATCAATAATTTACTCATTAGCCTAGTGCCACACTTCTGCAAATGAACTTACACTTTGGGAATAAACCTGCCTCATTCAGGAAACCTGTTCAGAAGTCACATTCACTGGGTGGAGAAGTATCTCATAAGCCTAAAGCTTGGGCTGCTTCTTAAATAAGAATAGGATGTTTGGCACTGCACAGTGCCTCAAAGAGGAGGGGAAAAACTACATAGGAGAATCAAGAAGAGGAGTGCTTCTGAAGCGACTTTAACTCGTCTGGAGTAAAATAGACGGAAAATTTTGCTATGTGAGTAAGCCAAGCGTGATCGATATTTGCAACCTCCCCCTCATTTAATAAGCAAGCTCAGTAAGAAAAATGTGCAGCAGGAGTACAGGGAGACAGTGCAGAGGAAAGTGGGAGATGGGAGGGAGAGAAAGATGACCTGGTTTTGCTTCCAGACTAATTTTATATCACTTTAACTATATTTAGTTACATTTCTGTTTAATAGGGTTGCAACTGTTGGACTGAGATTTTTATTGTTGTTTTCTGAGTAATTTAAATTTCCAAGAGCTGGTGGTTGGTTGTTTTGTGGTTTTTTTCCTTAGACTTTGTGACCTTCCTCCATGCGTTTATTTTAGATATAGTGGAATGTCCCAGAGAAAATTCCAAATGGTCCTTAATATATGAAATGTTTCCAGAAAGGAGAAATTCTCAGTGGACCATGAAACTATTTTTCAATCGCGGTGCATGGCACACAAACCACATCTGAGTTTTTTTCAGTAGGAAACTATTGCCCAGTGGGTTAAAAGAAAATAAAGGATAATGGGATTTTTCCGTAAGGCTGAAGCTGTTCACAGGGGTTCCCTCCCCACTAGATGTCACTGGAACTGTTTGAAATGTTTGGAACAAACAACCCCAAGTTCCCCAGGTTTTGAGCTTTCTTACAAACGTGAGACTTGGACCAAGTTGCTTTCGAGCTCTGCTCTGCCTCAATGAGCCTTGCAAGGGAATCCAGACTGCTGGTTAATCGTGCAAAGTTCATGGCTTGGCATGGATTTGGGGAAAATGCAGGTGAAACTCATGAAGTTTGGCCTTGTGCTTGGAGGTTTTGTCCTTCTTCAGGAAACCCAAATGGAATCAAAGAAAACGCCTGGACGCAGGCAGCATTTGGCTGGGAGGTCTTCAAAGAAAGAGCGGGGTCCTGCAGAGAATGTGTCGCACCTCCTCCCCAGTCAGCAGTGGGCTATCAGTGCTGGGACGACCACACCATGAAGTGCAGCCGGGTTTCTAGTGGTCTTCTAATCTGGCATAAAAAAAAAAAAAAAAAAAAAGAAGAAAGAAAGGAAATTCTGACAACTTGCGTCATGAAATTTTCCATGACTGTCCTCCTCAGCAGTACCGATGTTCACCCCATGCTGCTAAGGAAAGCAGCTCCTTCTCAGATTATTAGGTCTACTATTTAAATTCTCTGTGTAGTTCCAATTGACTACAGGAATCTTCTTCCATGCTTATTCAAAATTCAGTTTAGTGTGATTATGTGGCCATGCATCAAATATGGCAGTATAATATGTCCTTTCATCTACTTGCCATAATACATCCCTTTTAGTGCCACATAAATCCCTGAAAATATTGCTGTCTTCTGCTCTTGAGATTCTTCATGTGCCTCTTTGCCTTACTGCCTTCCTCTTCTATTGTTTCTCCAAGCTGAATTAATTCACTTCCCCCCCCCCCCCCCAACATCACTGCTACGCTGTTGCTGCTGCTTCTGAGCAGACACCAGTGAAACGACGGCCCTTCCAGAGTAAGAGAGGAGCCAAGAGCAGCCCGGCTGCTGGCACAGCACCCATCCCGGCAGCGCCAGCGCCTTGGCTCTCCTCTTGCTGGATGCGGCTGCTCTGAATCGCTCCATCTCCTCCTGCAAAGGTGGTGGGGAGCAGCGCCTGGCTGGCAATGCCTGCTGTTGGAGCAATGGCAATGTCCTCGCAGAGCTGAGGAAGCTGTAATTGAGGAATTACAGGAGTCAGCATGGTGCTCCTAATCCTTCCAGACCAAAGCAGCACCCCAGAAATGACAGCAGGTTTTCTTCATTGCTGCAGAATCGGTGCGTGTGCTGCCGCTGGGAGACCCATGAGTACGCGCAGAGGCTCTGCAGCATGGCCCCAGGTTGCTAAAGAGCTGTTGAATTTCCAGTGATAACTTAACCCGTGTGTATGAGTTACTTTACAACAGGCTGCATTATTTTACATAGAGTAAGAGAGGAGCCAAGAGCAGCCCGGCTGCTGGCACAGCACCCATCCCGGCAGGTAACTACAGGTAGACACCAAATACCATGAAGCTCTTTCCATCCATAAAAGTGTAAGCTTTGCATCAACAATGGCATCTATTTCTTCCTTATTGAAATTCCTTTTGTAACTCTTTCTTTAGGATTGTCTTCACCGTGTTGGCTCCTCACCTTGCTCCAGATGGACGATGGAGGGCACCAGGCTCTCCATGTCCCATGACAGTGACGTGGTCCCACACACCTACCCGGCTGCCCTCCTGTGTTTCACAGAGCACACACTGGCTTTGACTTGTTTAATTAATTAGTAACCTAATTGTACCACTTCAGCATAACCCTCTAGTAGACATAGTTGACTTACGTGGGGCAAGCACAACAAAAAAGGGTATATTCCCTTATACAACTTCTGCATGAAGTTGTTTTTACGTTAAGCCAGCAAACTTTCAACCTACTCAATATTCAGTAAATTTAAGAAAATGAATTGAAGCTACTTGCCTATTTTAATATGTACTCCTGAAGACATTTTCCAATTTTTTTATGGTTTAATTAAAGCCTCATGGCAATGGTATGCTTCTTTCTACCTACTATGCCAGTGGTTAAAAATTATGGGGCTTCAAGTACCCTGCATGTGTTTAATTGCTCTGTTGAAGATAAAAGAACAGCGATATTTTTATCACAACCGTTACAGCAGGCAAAATTAAAAATGCCCCTTACCCACATGAGTGGAGCAAGCCATGAGCAGGGCCATGGCGCCCATCTCCCACCCCTTGCCCTTGCCCCATGCCTGTATCCCACAGCCCCTCTGATGTCCAAACCTTCCCATTGCACAGTCCATTTTGGGGAATATTTCATTCTTTCTCATGTCCTGACAAGCAGAGGAACTTCTCTGCCCCACTTCTTAACATTAAAAAAAAAAAAAAAAAAAAAAAAAAAAAAGTGTAGAAATCTCTAAATTAAGAAAGTACTGGAAGAGTACATTCAGCGCAGGACAATGCAGAGGAAGGTTACAAGTATATTAGGATAAGGGCACCACAATTATATGAAGAAGTCTGGAGAGAAAAGATTACATTGTTCTGACAACAACATTTTTCAAACATTTAGACCTTTAATATCATTAATTTAAAGTACAAGATTAAATATTTTATGCAAATATTAGACAACAGCAAAGAGCTCCGCATATTAGGATTTAAAACAAATTGAAAGCATGCAAGACATATTCATTTCTTAAGCAGTTTAGTTAAAAAATCGGTATTGTCTCTATTAGGATTAACTGACAGTAACTCTTTGTGTTCAAATGGATTTAACTTCACTGTGGTTTGTTTTCCAGATATCATTGTCCTCCAATAATCATAGATAAAGGGAAATGTAAAAGGATAGATCAAGTAAAAATATATCTTCACATCATAAACACAGAATTATGTTTAAATTTCATTACTAAATGGGATTTCAGCTTCATATACCATGCCTAATCCTGCACTATAAAAGATGTATAAAACCTCCTGACAAATTCTAACAGACTTTGTGGAAGTTGCATATATTGATTAAAACATCAAGCAGTTACATACAAACCAATAATGAATTACTTCTTGTTGGAAGATAAAACTTTGTGATATTTAAAATTACAGACTTGAAAGTAAGTAAAATTACCCCTAATTATGCAGAAGGGAGCAACACCTTAGCAGTAAACAAGATAAGCACCTCAAACAGCACTAATAATTTTAATTAACATTTTCTAGTTTCCTTTCACCTCCTTTCAAGGTCATCTGCTACCTTTTCCTAGTACAACATTACAGCACAGTGTTAAAAACTTACATTCCATTACTAATAACTTTGATAAGCAAAAAAAAAAAAAAAAAAAAAAAAAAAAAAATTACTTTCCAGGACAGATTTAAAAAAAAAAAAAATCACTTAATTGTGTGCAAAAGCAAATATTGCATTGTGTAAAACTGTTGGGAAGGTTTTTGCAGTGAATTGGTATTAGAAGTCAGCTTCCAGCAGCTGGGATTAGGTTGGTCATTTGGGGCCTGATTCTGAACAGCAGAGGCAAAATTCTTCCAGAACTCTGCAGAAACCCGTTAATATTTCAGATGTAAATTTAAAAATTTGGATTATGCCCAAACTGTTGAATATTCAGATTGTAATAAAAGTTTAAAAGACTCCTAAAGTATGAACACTGAATACAAAAATTTGGCAAAATGTGAAAATCTACACAGTATTTGTGTTATTTTTTCTTGAGCACCAATTAATAAATGCGTGTTCAAGATTTATGATTTTGCTAAACTATTTCTTTTCTTTTCTAAAAAGTCCAAAAGTTGGTCAGAAAACGGCTTTGTTATATCAGTGGGTTTGTTCCATGCCACAAATTTAATGTACGAGGTCACTTGGAATATAATGTGTAGTGAAAGAATCTCATTAGGCTAAAATGAATGTAAAATGTGTCAATTTGATCCAAATGAGAACTGTAGTAAAACCATGTTTGATGTTCATGTGCAATAAATCTTTAACATTTGTCTGTAAAGTATTAGAGAACCCATAGGGAAATCTCTATTTGTGATAGCTGCACATTTCCAATGATTTTTCCTATAATCCTTTGTTGACATTTAGCATACGGTAACAGAAAAGAAGATCTTAAAATGAGAATTATTACTTATTATTCTAAGGTAAACAAGCTGGACACCTTGCATATAGGTTTTGAGAAAGACAAAAATTATGAAAGCATCCCTTCATCAGTAGTGACTGCTCATCTTTCAGTCCCTGCTAGGTGAAAAAGTATGAAATCAAAGGTGCCCTACCTGGCCGTTAGTCAGTTCAGTGTTAAACGTCTGATGGCCCCATCCTGCCAGTTGGGTTTTATTTTGATCTATTCATATTGTTAATTACTGTTGTATTTCAATTTTCTCTTTAGTATTTTTGTTCATTCATAATAGCTTTATGGTTCAGTGGACCGAAATGACTAAAATGAAAGATTTCCAAGATTTCTTCTGGGAGTAATTTACAAAAGACCACAATTTTTTAATTGCTCCTGATGTTTAGTTCTGGATATCTGGAAGAGGAGAAATCAGCCCAACTCTTTTAGTTGCCACACCAACCGTATCGGATATGTATTTTTTGATCTCTCTCGATTGTTTTGTTCCTTGCAGCCCACCGTCCCTATTTTGAGGACTGTGTTACAGCAATGCCGTGGTGTTTATGTTTCTGCAGCTCACACTTGCTTTCGCAAGAGAATTAAAAGCTATTTACGTCCTTTTGAGGAGGCTCAGGGAATAATGGGTGAAATGTCAGAAACAATTAAGAAAAATGGAGGCATTTCATTTAACCGGTAGAAGAAATACATAACTTCTGCTGAATGACTGAACTTCAAGTGCCACAAGATTGCTACAATATGAGTTCTGGCTCTCGATTATCAGAAAGTTTTATAAAAAAAAAAAACAAAACCAACCTTACAACACTCGCATGCCAAAGGTTGCAACACAGGCTTTGGCAGGAAACGCGAAAATGCTCCGGCATGGGAAAAGTCTTCAAGCAAACTTGCATCTGTGCTGATTTACGTTTTTACAGCCACGAACATTGTACGCCAAAGCAACAGCAGCTTTCTGAAGCCAAGGCATGACTTTATGGCCGTAGTAACAATACTCGCTGGGAAGCTGCACAGCATCAGCCCAGCCGTGCCCTGACAAACCCTCTTCCCATCTCCCCCCCAACCACGCCAGCCGTTTTTTATAGCGTTTGTCCATCTCGTTATTGCTGTGCAGGCTCTTTATCAATAAATGTGGTGTTCTCGGTCGAGTTTTCTTTGGCTTGCACTCTGCTTTGCAAAACCGCTGCATACTTGACAGTTTGCCCTAGTTAAAAATTTTTTGGTCAGAGAAAGCCCGGAGAATGAAACAGTATCTGGTGTTGTAAAATCTTGACCAGATTCTGAAATATTGCCTAAGCCCCTGTCAAATCGAAGGTGATTTCTCCAGGTCATGGTTTAGAGGGGAATTGATGGTACAGTCTGCTGACTGCTCGGTCTGCACTATATCTTTTTCAGGAGTACACATAGTCACCTTTAGCATTCACCGCTTTCCAACCCTCTCTATTTTTGACAGTACATTTACTTCCATGCGCAGATTACAAGCTAAACATAGGAAAACAAATCCAGGAAAAAAGCCTATCTGCCTACTGCTTTTTCATTCCTCTGTTTCTATCTGAGGGATTATCAATTACCATTATTAATAACCTTGGGGAAAAAAATCCTCCTGAGGCTGAAGTAGAGATAATGCCCAGTGCTACATCAACCTGTTCATCGCAATTCTTGCAGCTTTTTTCCAATCGTGTTGGGTCGACTATCCAGCTTTTACAGCTGAAGAAACTGAGGCACAGGCAAAAGAAAGTTCCAGCAAGTAAAAGGTAAATTTTATATAAAATACAAAATTCCAGGGCAGTGCTCTTCGTGTCCAAACACCCTCAGAGAGACCAAACTCATGGCATATCCAGCAGCTCTAAAATTAAAACCCATCAGTCATGATAGAAAGTCTGTTAAAATATATATATATATGTATCCTCTTCTGTTATAATTCCTAACCGAGCTTGCAAATTAAAAGGCTGTTGGTAAACATAAAAGTTTTTGAATATTCTCGGACCAGAGTAATTAAAGTGCTACCATCAACAAGTGCTCAATATAATTTTAAGCATCTGCTTAAAATCATATTGAAACAAAACACAAGCTTTGGTATTTTGCCAAATCTGGGTAAGATCTTAGGAAGATTCAGACTAAATTGTCCAGATGTATAAATTATAAGTCAATACATTAAAATAAGTTCCATATATTTATGACACAAGCTCTGACTATTGCAGTTTTGTAGGGTATTTTCCCGAGGGTAACTTACAGCAGACCTGCCCACTCCTTCCTCTGGAGAAACCGGGCTGGCCCCGGTAAGGCCAATAACCCTTCCAGTTTGGTGGCAACTCCTGAAGTCTTAATTAGAAAGAAAAAGACCTAGTTCTGCATTTTTCTTATCAACCCCAGGCTTTTTTTGTACTGCATTACTACTTTTCTTAAATTCTCAGAGCTTCATCCAGTTCTGGGTAAGCTGGGAATGCCTGAAGGACAAACTGTGCAGACCTTCAGAGTAAGACGTCGCTGCAGGACTGGTTGGAATGTGCTGCTTCCCCGATGGTTCGGTTGGGTTGGGTTGGGTCTTCAGGCGGGATTAAGACACTCGTGATGCTTGAACTCCTGGATTGATACTAAGAGGAGTTTGGTCCTTTCTTTGGGCATTGACTCAGCAAAGCCACTGCATCGGTGTGGCCATAGGATCAGGGGCAGCCCAGGCTGACCTACAGATCCCCCTGACACCACCTCCTGGAAGGGCCACCTGTGGGAAATTAAACCTGCATCTGCTGCAGGAAATCCTCAGCAGTGGTGTGATGCTGCTTCCAGGACAAGACACTCCTGGGGGCCGAGACGTGCCTCCTTTGGCTTTCCAGGCACTGGCACCGGTGATCAGGCACGTTGCTTTTAATATTCTTGATAGTCCATTTTACTTGGCCTCACTTTATTCCCCTCATTTTAAAACTCTTGACAGACTTTCATCAAATGCTTCTGACAAACTCAAAGAATATCTAAACTGGGCACTAATAATTTAGTACTGTAATTTTATGGGTATTTTAAAGTTCCTGAGTATTACTATTATTTTATGGAATGATTTTTCCTCTATTTCGTTGGTCTTTCTTCCTATGTTCTTCAGTGGAATTATAGGTGAAATGTATTTCTTGGCTGCTGTTTCATCTTTTGTTCATACAGTTAAATATTGCACTAGTTAAAGATTGCACGAGGCCCCCACATTAAAATTTTATTGTATTTTTGTATTTATTTTTGGCCCGGATCTGGGGGCCTCTCAGCCCAGGTCTTGTGTAATTTTATTGTCTTGTGGGTGGAGGAAAGAACAAAAATGAGGTTTGTGGCCAGAATGTTATTTTTGGCCATATGCATCTATTTGGGGGCCTGATTCTGCTCTGATTCATAAGCATGTAAATCTTGAGCAGCTCCACTGGAAATGAAAAAGCTAAAGTGATGTAAACCCAATGTAAATTAGAGGAGAATTACCTCTGTGGTGGATGCAATGTAAGCATTTTGCTATTTATGATTTAGCTGGGAGCTGTTGACTAGCCTCTCTAAAGATAAGAGCCACCTATAACTCAGTTGCGGGCATCTTTTTTCCTTTTTGACTAATGTCTGCTAGCTAAACTAAAGATTAAAACTGCTTTTTTTATGAGCTCTACTGGCTACAAGTAACAAAGCTGAGACTACAAAACTCATCAACCAGAGAACCGCAGCTGAATTTTGGTGAACTCTCTGTTGAGTGAAAAGCAGCTTATTCTACCCTACTTCCATGTTAAAAAAACCTGCTGAATTCAAGTACTAAACACCATGGATTTCAGCCTTAATCACTTCTTTTTATAAAAGACTGTTCACATGATCACCACTTAGTGAGTGGTTGTCCATCCTCTGGAGTCTTCCCTGCGTGTTCAACAGCTCACCGACATGAGTCATGGCCATCACGTCCTGCTCTCCTTCCTGCCTGGTTCACTTCCATCGCCACGGCCTCTTTCCTCCCCAGAACCTGTTTCCCCCTCGTTTCTTTGCACATTTCTTCATGTCAGGTCTCTGGCTTGGAAATGACTTCTCCTGTGAGCCAAACCTTCTTATTCTACACTTTAAAATCCTTCTGAAATTTGGCTTGCCTTCCAAAGCTAAGCCTCAGCTCCCTTGTTACTCTTCTAAATATAAAACATTTTTATTGCATTAAGCCATGTTGAAAAGGGAAAAAAAAAGAAAAGGAAAAGAGAAGAAAGAAAATCCCTGCACCCAATGTAAAGGAAGCGACCGGCATTACATAGCAGTGTATCACGTGTCTTTTTGTTTTGTCTTGGTATCATCTCGCTTGCACATGCCTTGGGCTCGCTATCGGTATTCCTGCTTGAGTATCATCTCCCACGCTGAAAGACCCCACTACAGTCATTACTAAAGGAGTTGTTTGCAGGCTGAACTGAAGAATTTTGGAAACGGGAAAACCCGTCCCACTATTGATCACGCTGCATCACTTCCTAAAGAGAAAACTGTTTTCTGGGGAACTCATTTAGCACCTTTCAATTAGATTAAACTTGATTTTCCTATAAAATTTACACCACCTTTGAAATTAGTTATTTATATTTTTTATGTGTGCATTTCATTTATTATTTCAAATGTAATTTTCATCATTTCAACAAAGAAGTGTCTTAATATTCCCAATAATGGCTCTTGTCAATTTAAATATTAAAATTCACATTAGGAATTCCCTTGACTGCATGTACATTATTTGCATTATAGATTGTGTGCAAGTCTCACTCTCTCTATATATATACATTTATACACATATACATATTTTTTGGAAAATGCAGACAGTTTTAAGTGGTCCTTTCTGATTTGAAAGCACGTAGCAAATGCCAAAGCGATTAGTGATAAACAAGGTCCTAACACTCCGAAATTAAAAGCTCCTAATTTTCAACTTTAAATAAATTCTTATTGTATAGCAGAAATAATTCCTCATAAAGTGTTTCCAACATTCAGAGAATGCTTTTAGGACATACAGCATTAACATAATTTTTTCGACTGGGGTTCTCACAGGACATCTGATGAAGTCTCTACCCTTAATTTTAATTGCGTAGGCTGCATTCTTAATTAAAAACTGTACAAATGGATTTTATGCCATGCCAAAAGAAATCTGAGTTCATTAGTTATAAAACCTTTTAAAAATTGATGTAAATATGTGAATTCTTTAAAAGTTTGAACTCAGAGTCCTCATTTTATGTTGAGTAGCCTTTTATCTAGAGAATAATGAAGCCAATACAAATTAAGATTGTCTGAGTGTTACTTTTTCCTTTTCCTTTTCTTTCTTTCTTTTTCCTTTTTTTTTTTTTTTTTGGTGAATGTGGGTGGTGGGAGTCAAAGAGTGTGGGGGTTATGTCTGTATGTCATGATTCTTTTCCTTGAAGAATCAAATTCATTTAAATCTAAACTGTGAAGAAAATTAGAGTGGGAAATGCACTGACCCTTTTGTACTGGGTTATATAAATATAAGTTCATATATCTTTTATTAATTCTTCATATTAAAACACAATCATATCATCTCAAGCCAATAAACTTAATGGAAATCTGTCAAACTGTAACTTTGGAGGAAAACTCTGGACATCGCTTTAAGAAATATGTGCGCCTTATTGATTTTTATTTTAAAATCTGTGAGTTGTTAATTAAAATGCTTTTCCATAACTTGACAAGACTTCAAATAACAAATGGGAAACTCTGAGAGGTTTGTTTAACCTGACAAATTGCTAACCTTTCCTTTCGCTGGCCCTTCGCCTGGCTGCGGAGGACCTTTTCTCTTCCATGGCCGGCAGCCAGGAGGTACGGCTTCGCCTTTTCCAGTCGGTGGCACCAACCTGATACCATCTGTGGTTACACAAAATACCACACGTGGTCTTAAAAAACATGGGAATGATGGGCTGGGACTGAAATCGACTTTTCCTGCATTGTGCGTTAATCTATTACATCTCGCCCTTTCCCCCAGCCTCTGTGCCTGCCGTTGGGCAGAGGCATCCAGGCTGTGCCCCGCGAGCAGCCCCCTCCAGGGGCTTTTGTGCGCAGGTTTCTGGCAAAGAAAAAGTAGAAAAAGTGAAATTGAAACAATGGTATTGCCACTTTGCATTCAAACCCAGATTACATACCGGTATTCTAGCAAAAATGCAAATTAAACAATAAATAAAACAACCTGTACAAGGAACCCCTCTGTTTCTTTCCATCCTCTTCAGTGGTTTGTGCTTTTGAGCATCTCTCTGCCGCTGAATCCCAGCCGAGCATGGCAGCAGGGGTGTTGAAATACCACATGAAAAGCTGTGTAAGTGCTTGTGACATTTACAACACGAGCTGAGGCAGGAAGCACCAGAAGTCTCACAGGAGAGACGTTCTCATGAGTTTCCAACCCAGTTTGGCACAGTGAAGAAGTTAGATAGACTTTTGACAAGCATCTGATTTCCCTTTTTTTTTTTTTTTTTTTTTTTTTAAGGAGCATAGTTCAGGCAACAAAACCCCTCTACTTTTTGAGATTTGCCCATGACTACATCCTACAGATCATGAAAACAATATTCCAATGTAATTGAATATATTGTGTTAGAAACACACCAGATTGGAAAGAATATTGGCTGTCCATCAGCTTTAACCTCCACCTTATCCCCCAAATTCAGCTCCCTAGTAATCAATTCAGTGCAGGAGTAAGCTTTAGGGAACAGGGTGATTCATCAGGAAATTCAGGCAAACAGACGTCTCCACATACACAAACTTCTTTTATTAGACTGTTTTACTATTTGAAATTTCTGAACACATTCATAAAGCTTACCATGAGAAACAAGCCAGAAGGAATCGCTGAATTTAATGCTTTAAGGAAGCAGGCAATTGTAAATTTGCTTTAACAAGGTCCAACAGTGCTGCTGGTGTTGGAGTGAAATGTGGCATTAAGAACACCACCGTGATCCACTTTGAAACTTGTGTTTTATTTTTTTTATTTTTCCTAGCAGGAAGGATAGTTTGAGGCCAGACAAATTTGGAGACATTTTTGCATCAGCAAAAATTTTTGCATCAGCACAAAAGGCCAAGCAAAAGACCGCGGACCTGCAACGAGCACAAAGCCCCGAGAGCAGCATCCCCACTTTCTAGAAAATTAAACTAGATCGCTCAGACAGTAGAGATGAAGGAGAGATGTAGACTGTATCGCATCCTACACGTCAATTTGGGATGATTTGAACTAAAATGAATGGCACACTGCCACTCACCAGCTCCTCTCCTACAGCACCGGACATGTCACACTCCATCCAGTTAGCAGCTTACCATGTCCAACCCTGGCAAATGCTGGAGGAGGAATGTGGGATTTCCATAGCCACATCTTTTGACTTTCATATTTCGATGATTGTACAGAGTATTGGATAATCAGCAAAATTTTTAAATTTTGGTATTTTCTTAAGTTTTTTCAGTCTAAACAGACAAATGTGCGATACAAACCATGTCCCTCTCAAAGTGCAGTAAGATGCTTCACCCAGAGCACACTTCAGCCCGCATTTATGTCATCTAGCTTTAAGACCTCTAACTTAAATTAAATCAAGTACCATAAAAACAGACACGCTGCATGGTCCCAGAAGAAGAAAAGCCACTTTCCTAACACTCAAAATATTGCTTTCACAGAATGGCAAAAAGATTCATCTGCAAAATGGCAGATGGATTCATAAACTCTATCCATGCACCTATTTCACAGCAGCCAACCCCATTTCTCCTACGATAAGTGCTCTGTGAATGAAACCACAATATGTTTGCTAAGCAGATCTTTGGCCTCTTGTTTATAGTAGCATACCAGTTTTTATGCCAGCTCCATGGTCTACCCAGAAGTAAAAGAAAACATTTGTTCTACAGAAAAATTCACAGAAATGGACACAAACAGTCCTGTATAATTGATAGTTTTATAAGATTGAACTCTGTAAATTTTTTTAATCTTATCCCTCTAGATCCAGTTTATGTGCACATTTGAACAATGACTTCATATCCTTTCCAAACAGAGATTCTGGGATTCAGTCTCGTCATTTGGCCAACACAAATCCCCAAGTGCCAAGAATTTCTAGTTTTGTTTTGCTTTATGTTTGTCTTATACTTGTTCTTTTACAGGATTCCTAGTCAAACCAGTCAGTCAGTGGAATGGTTCCAGTTTGTACCAGAGGAAGATGTGTAAATCCCCAAAACATTTTGAAAAATTGAGCATTTTTGTTATCTCTACCTCTCATAGTGCAGTTTCCAACTCTAAGTCTTAAATCTTTATCTACTGTAAAGGAATGAGTGTACAGAAAAGTTCAATGACTGAACTGATTGCTTCGCAGGCCATCTTCACCAGCAAACTAGCAGGAAGGCTGCTTGAATTTTCAGACACCTTTCCATTTGTTAAGTTTAAATTTGTGCTCTGCTCTGTCTGAACCCAACGGCTTCCACAGCCATGCAGGGAGTATGCGATATTTATCGCACGTGCTAGCCAAACGTTTTTTTCACAAGATGATTCTTGTTGTTTATGTTGTAAACTGCAGCCACAAAAACATCTCTAATTTATTTTTTTTTTCTAGAGGCTACTTTTGCAGCCGAACCAGATCCCTGAAGACGTATGCTGACTCTGAATAGATTATATTCTATTATGTGAGATATAGTCCACTAAACCAAAATCTCCTTTAATTTGTTTTGTTTTTTTCCCTGGCTATGTGGACATATGATCGCAATGCCTCATTATGAAGCTTATGGGTGAGCTTGTGGGTTATTTTGGCCACGAGCTGGGAAACAGATGCCCTTGCAACAGTCCTCTTTCTTCTGGCATCGCATTGGGTCAGGAAGTTGAATATCTTAAGATGGTGCAGGGCATTTTGCAGTCAAACGGGAGACCAAGTCTCTATTAGGGGTTATAGATCCTTTGCAAACTCGCATGAGAATTGGTATTTTGATGCCAATTTTGTGATTAAGTCCTGCATGTTCCTCTGCCTGTGGGAAGTACTGCTGAAGGGCGGTGAAAGGTGAAGGTGATGGGGATGCACAAGGTCCAAGGGCAATATGGCCATATTAGCATGGCGCTAAGCCTGAGGTAATTATGGTGGGGGATGTGAATGATAGAACACATTTGGGGGGTAAAAATAGCTTGGAAAGTATTCAGTTTGGCTCATTTGAACATGCTGGTAATTCATCCTGGTGTCTTTAACACAACTCAAAAGCTTCATTTCTTCTTACCAAAACCATTCCAGGCCCAACAGACTCTCCATTTTTCTTCTTAAACCACTGGGTAGCGTTTTGATATGCTGGTACACATCTATGTTTCTCACTTTAAAATTTTCTTCCTACATATACAGCTGAAAGAAAGACAGAGGACTTAAACGAGGCTGCGTGCAATGATAGCAGTGGTTGAGCAGGATGGACCGAGACTTTTGCTCAGATTCACATTGTCTGAACAGGGATTGGAAAAAGCAGGGAGGGTTGTCGGGACGGGAAGGACCAAGCACGGACATGGTCACCAGCAGAGCCAATGCAGTTGCCGGTGGCTGTGGGGCTGCGTTTTGGACACCCGCCACAGCCCAGCAGCCCGTTTCACGCCGACCGCTGCAGAGATGTTAGGTGGTAACGGCTTCCGGTGAACATGACTAATCCCAGCAATATTTGAACCAATAACCCCGAGGTGAACAACTTCACAGCCTTTTAACATTTTCTCAGACTGCCTGGTTTGATATTTTAGTTCCCAGATCCCCACCCCCCTCCCAGCTATAAATAGATCTCTGTTTTTAAGATTTTGCTTGTTTTGCACAATGTATCTTGTCTGGAATACAATTTATATTTTATCACAAGGAGCAACCGTCCGATTAAACTAACGTGTACTTTTCCTTAGGTAATTAACGTACATGCCAATTTTGACAAGAGATATGTGGTGCAGTTACAGGACATATCTTAATGTAATTAACTGTACTGGGTTCCAGAAATCATAAATATAGAATTTCAGTACTTCTACATGTGCAAACTGCATAGCTTTCTAAAAAGGACATGTTACTTATTTTTTCCTGCTATTACTTTAATCAGAAAAATGACAATAAAAGCACAACTATTTTTTAAGATAGGTTGAAATCCCATTTTCAGCCGTGAGCGTTTACAAATATTAGTTGACCGATGAAGCCACGAGTTGCTTACCCTAAAAGCAGCCCTGCAACCACATAGGAAAACCCTAATTAGCAGTAGAGCGAGGAGCTATCTCAGAATAAGCAAAATTTCTGTTCTCTTATTTAGCCTCTTTATTTCATGGTTCAAAATGGCACAAGAGCCAGGCAGCTCAAGAGAGTCAGGAGAGCGTGGCCACGAGAGGATTTTAATTTATTGACGGCTCTTGCCCTACTGTACAGTCACTGCTGCTATTTGAGTGTAATGGATGAAACAGATGTTTGACACTGCAGCACCTCTTCATAACTTCGCTCTTCAAAAACAGTTTTACAAGTGCTCGCTCGCGTTGGTTCCCATTCAGCACAGGAAACTGAGGTCATGGTGAAACATGAGGCCCGGGCAGGAGCTTGAACTCATGTGCACTGCAGCTGGGCCCGCATCTTCTGAGCACGTTAGCAATTCATGGAGCAGCCATAATTTTAAACTTACGGACAAAGAAATAAAAGTGTTGACACCCTTATTGTAACATCTGCGAAAGGAAAAATATGAGCCCGTTGCTAAACGTACGAAAGATGGAGGTTTCTTTATGGTTAATTTTGTTTATTATCAGATGTGATTATTTTTAATGTGAAAAATTTCTTCAGGTTTCAGTATCACCACTGAAAAGTTACTTTCTGGACCATAGTTTTCTTAGTATTGCTTAGAAGTAGTAACTTAAAAAGCAAGCGACTTTTCTGATATTCTGAGCTTTATTTTTCTTCTCGATGATTGTTTTAACACGTGGTCATCTCTGAATATGTCAAAAAATCTTCCCAGGCATATAATATAGGTAGTTTTGTAGCTTGGTTTAATAAAGATAACATAAGGTTCGTGCAGTTAGCTATACTGATTACCTTCTCTTACCTTCCCTGGGAAAGCAATTAAGGCATTAAGGTCCTGATATTTGGTACCCGATTTGGAAAACGATAGCAGGGCACTGGCCTGAGGAAGCTGATATCTGAGTGGTTCAAAATCCCGCATCAGAAGTTTTTCTCCTACCATAACTTCAGCTCCTTTCCAGTACAAGCGCCCCGACAGCCTCGGGGATTTCTCCAGCACTTTCATGAAAACTAATACCTGCCTGCAGCAAGCCGCTGCTCATCTCCCAGCATCAACACGTGTGCTACGAACTTTCTGCACCTTTGCTCTCTGTCTCCCATGTACCTTCATACACAATCGTATTTCTGACCTCGCTCTTAATTAAAGTCAGCCCTTTGGTGACTTAGTGGTACATTCTGAAAGGAAATGCAGTTGTTTATGGTTAGCTACATAGCACAAAATTATTGTTTAAGATGCTAAAATAGCGCCAGCATTGCTAAAAATGAAGATTTCTACAGTTAGGTGATACTAGAAACTCCAAAACACAATGTGCTCAGAGATGTTCCTGTGAGGCTGGACTGGGCACCCACCTTCCCCCCACCCCTCAAGTCTTTCTAGTGCCAGGGATTGGTGGATCTGTCTGGGTAAAACCAAATATTTGTTATTCTCCTCTCCAGAAGCACCTGTAGGAAGATCCACAGAAGAAGAATCTTCATTTTCCTGCCCCAGCTACTCACGTGGGCTGTACGAAATAAAGGCTGTAAAAGCTGTAAAAGTCTGTAAAAGCTTCTGTCAGTTACAACAGAAGGTGACCTGTCACATGGAAATCCCTTAAATTCCCAGAAATGTACATTTATGTCTTTACCTGTCTATTTCCACAGAGATAACATGCACTATTAAAAGCAAAATATCTTTTATAGTAAGATAACCTGAATATTTGCAGAAAAATGCCCTGCATCCTGCGGCAGTCCCGGCTGCTCTGCACAGCGGCGTGAGCCTGGGGCAGATGATGACCATCGCGTTTATTCCCTCTGCATCCAGAGCCACAATCCTTATGCTAAACCAGCATATACAAGGGGGAAAAAGTCACGCGTGCGGTTTATGGCTTTGTTTTCTCAACCTTTAGCAGCTGTTTGGTTGTTCTGCGTCTAACCACAGTCGCCGGCTCTAGGATGAGCTGTGCTATGAAAGACAACCGGAGAATTTTTCCTCTTGCTCTCTCTTATCCTTTCGTGCCAATAAGCCAACCCGGTGCTCGTCCTGTTGCTGGCGTGGAGGCAATGCCGAAGGAAGTCGATGGAATGTTTCCCTGATGGCTGGGGGTTTTCTATCATCGGGCTCATGCCAATTTACAGCAGCAGAGGCAGTTATAAACAGCTTAAAACATCTATGGAGAGCTTAGCAGCATCCAAAGGACAAAGACTACAAACGCTAACATTTCACATTAGGTGGCCTTACTTCTCTGGAGCTGGAAAATGCGTGATAGGAAAAGTTTCACAATTAAAGACAAGCCTACATAGTTTGGTTTGTTGATAGTCTTGCAAAAGCAAACAAAATAACTCCTTACCAAGGTTTGCTAGAAGCCCATAGTTTTTTCCTATGGGAAAACAAGGCTGTTCCATGAAACTGTGGGGAAAATTTGAGCTGACAGCCCAAGATTAAATTCACTTTTCTAATTCTGAGATGGCGACAAGTTTAACTATTCTGGCTTGGCTCAGACAACTTGGGTTGTGGGCTGTGTCTGCAGAAGACGTGAGCGTGCCTGGTGTGACGCCTGGGCCTGGCTTTCAAGGGTGACCGCAGGGTCTCTCTTTCCCAGGCACGGGCAGAGCAAACATCACCGCAAGCAGCAATCCCCAAAAAAGGCAGCATTTTATCATGTATCTGGCAAAATCATGGAGGGGCTGATAAGCCCATGTGGAAGTGGGCTCAGCTAAGCCTGTTTTCAGGCAAATGACCAAGGGAGGCAGAAGATGTCCTTTACCCGATTTTTTAAAGAACGTTTTCAAATACGCACTCATTGACAACAATTTTTAAAAGAAAATGGAGACAACACCTTTCTAACCTCAAATTTTCTATCAGAGGAGGAAAAGTCCCATGAAAACTGTTGCTATAGAGGCTGCAGATGCTGGAGCTGGATCTGAAGCAGCTCCTGGAGGCACCTTGCTGTTAACGTCCTTAACCCCTCTCCCTCTCCACTCACCAGCACTGCTCTGAACTATGAGTAGTTACATGCTTTTTAACCACTTTTGTTTAGATACTGGAAATTCTTAGATTTAGTCATGCCTTTGGACCCTGGACTCTTGCTGCTTACGGCCACTTGTGATATTATGTCTTAGTTTAAGTCTTAGCACAGATGTGAAGTAAGAGTTCTGTGCTCTTTGGAAAAGTTATTAGGTTTACAATTAGTAAACCGAACAATGTCAGGCTCTGCGTAAAGACTACAAGTGTGAAATCTAGTTCTGCCAGTAAATTGCTACCTTTTCTTTAGCATTGCAAGCCATACTCTCAAGTTTATTTGAACACATAAAATATGCTAAATGTTTAGCAGCACCACTGTGTAAAGAAGAGTTGGATGAAGTATATATTTTTAAATACAGCAAGTAATAAAATGTTGAGTAAATTCCCAAGAATATAATTTTGGGGCAAGTACAATAGAATGCTTAATGGAATATATTCCCAGGTCTACAGTTTTTATTCCTTTTTTTCTCTTGCTTTAATCTCCTCGCCCAGTCAGCGGTTGCTGTTATGGGAGCTGCGAGGAAGGGGGTTCGTCCATAGGCACTTCCAATATTCTAGCAATAAGAGAAGGGGTGTGAGGTGCTTGCAGTCCACCGGTTCACCTCATCTCTACCGATGCAGCTGCTCTGCATGTCTGGCAGTGCCCCATGCAAGCCAGCATCCAGCCGTGGGAGACAGAGCAGAGCTGCTTGGTGTGGGGCTGGATGGTTGTTTGCAGAAGGACCACAGAAGTCAAAGAAAATCGTAATTTTTTTATTATTTTTTTAAACAGGCAAAGAAGCCTCCTTCACAAATTGATTTTCTCAAAATTTATTTCCTTTGCATTTAACTTGGTTGAGAAACGTTCCTGTGGACTTCATCAGAAAAACTACTCTCTCCATTTTAAGTTCTAAACGGAGTTCTAAGTAGCTAACCCTGATATGCAGAACTGCATGAGAAACCCAAATTCTCATCGTGACAGTTCAGATGTTGTTCCGAGCCACTGCTACAGGTTGAAGAGAAAAGCTGTAGTCAGTATTGCTTCTTTCCAGACCCATTTTTTTGGTTTGACTCAGGTGATGTTACCTGAAGCTCTTTCTCGTATGAACCTTTCCGCAGTTGGGTTTCTTTACAGATAAAAGAGGCAAATTTAGGAACATGCCCTTCATTGAGTAGCTTCATGTTTCAAGAGGGCTTTTTTCCCTTGCTGCAAATCAGACTTTGCCCCTTGGCAATACAATTATGCCCCAAGTAGCACAGCGTTCTCATATACCTATTGGTTAGCTGGTTTTATACTGCGGGTTTCCAAATAACTATTTGTAAGTTATTTCAACATTAAAAACTGTCTGCTCTGTGTTACCTCTGAAATGATGCTCCCAATTTGCTCTCAGTTCCTGCTGCCTTTCAGGACTATCCATTCTGGAAATGGGAATCTATATTCCATGGACTCCCAGTAGGATAAACATACACTTACTAATCCCAAGAGACATATTAAGGAAAAAAAAAAAAAAAAACAAACAAACCAGACTCCGATATTAAAGTTCTCATATTTTATTTCTGTCTGTGCTTTCTAGAATGTTAATTTTTAGTATTATAAAGTTTTAACAATTGTAACTCAGAGAGATCTGCTGCTTTTGTTTTGAAGCATCAACCAAATACCGTTATAAAAATTGCTCAACTAATTCAGTTTGATTATCTTTACTTGTATATATGAAAAAGAAAATTTCAGTGGATACTATTGAGCAGTATATCTTCTATATTGTATTTGATTTATCAGTTAATACAGTGTAGTACAAATAGTGTAACAGATGTTCAAACTGCAACTTTTTGGCACTGAGCAATACTTTCTTGGAGTATTGAGAACAACTTTCAGTGCAGTATGCTGGATTTGCCCACCTGGTATTATTTTTGGTGGCTGGATTTTCCCCGCATTTCTGTGTTCATCTCCCATGAATTTCCATAGGCTGGAAGATTGCCCTTCTAAAGAGAGAAATCTTGGCATCTCTAAGGAGGGGCCAATTCCCAATCCCCACTGCATCTCCAAACGATATTTGGCAAAGGTCTGTCTTTTTGGGAGTTGTATTGATGGAGATTTTCTCCATGCAGCACAGCACTGGCAATATGCAAGGGCTGCAATTCTTTTAATGCATTTTCCTTTTCGTGGTGCAGACAATTTTGGCCTACCTACCATGTACTCCTGCCTATGAGCAAAAAGCCCCGAGGTAACATTGCCTTTCCGCCTCCCCCAGCCACCTACTACATGGCTGCAGATATCAAAGAAAGTCAACAAATCATCATTCGAAGCACAGAAAGGGGGGGAAAAAGTACATTCCCTGTGCTGGCTTGGTTTGCAGATTAAAAGTAATCTGGTAATGAGGACCTACCAGATGATAATTAATAAATGTAGTTTTCTGTATCTGATTTACCTGTCATGTAAGAAGAAATTTCCCAGGGCAGGAAGGTCTGTTCTACATGAGTTTAAGCATTGCCCTTTCTTAAGAGTAATCGGTTCAACTTGATGAAATCTGAAGTCTTTTGTCTGAGCAGTGCAGATGCTAAGGATGGGCTTTCACCTCTTCTCCTCCCCAGGAGCTTTACAATTATCCTGAGAAAAGCCAGCCCAGGTGCTTAACCCCCTGCTAACGTCACCCCAAGGAAAGAGGTGGAGCAAGTCCACAAAGAACACTGAATATCTGTGTTCTCTACAAACCAGTAATCGATTTTTAATTTTTTTTTTTACGGAAAAAGTAAGAGGAAGCTGCATCTTGAAGGAACAACAGAACTGAAGAAATTAAAAATTGTTAAATGAGAGCAATGTCGGGCAATCTCTTGAGGAAGCGGGGAATCGGACACAATAAATAAACAAATAGGTATAGAGGTAGACAGACAGATAGATAAGAACAGGGAATTTATGCAAATTTATAGATATTGTAGGGATTTATTATGTGCCTGAAAAAAAAGCCAAAGGGCAGCAGAAAATATCAACAGGTTCATTTGTTTTTACAGTCATGTTGACTATAAGTTTGACTGTTTGCTTAGGTAAAGACAATTCATAACTCTGACCATGAACAAAAAAGTCAATAAAAGGACAAATGTGCCCCTTCCCCAAGAACTGGAAACAACTCAGAGTAATACACTTCTGTACATGAAGAAAACCCTTTGGGTTAACAGTCGGTGTTATTCAGTTTGCACACAGAAATATGCATTTTTCTATATGCATTCCATAGGATCCACACAAATTGAAGATAATTTGGGAAGACTCTCTTTTTTGTTCCCTATGAAAAAGCTTTCTATAAATACATAGAAATAAAATCATTAAAATGTTAATATAACCTATACAATCAAACAGAAGACCTGCTGGAGACTGGGTCAAAACTAAACCGTATAAAAGACCCTTTCTTAAAACAAACTCCCAGATATTTTCATAATTTTCCTTTTAAACTGTCAGTAAAATCTTTTGGTTTGGTTCAGCTAAATCTAGAGCAATTCTACATAATGAAAGGAAAGAATGAATATAAACATGTTTCAGTATGACTTCAGAATTTCAGATTCCAGTCTCTTTAGGGACACTATTTTTCCTTATGGCACAGGTCTGCACGTTGAAGACCTCGCTCTGAAATAATGAGAAGTTGGGGAGAGAAGGGGAACAAGCCTAGTTACCCTGGAAAATTCACTTAATTAAAGAGACACCAAGTGATGTGTCCATCTACTTAATGCCACTAGTTGCGTAGCCAAAAAGATTACCCAGGTAAAAAAAAAAAAAAGGAAAATAAAAATAAAGGAGTCACTCACATATGTGGAGAGCTGAGAGCTCACTTTCACACCACTGATTTTTTATGAGCGGTGGTACTTTTCAAGAGCGTATGCTGCCTGGGTACTGGAAGCTCCCGTGTTCAGAAAACTGTGCTGCACCATAGCGGTGTGTACTTTTAACATACACCCGTACAACGCATAGTAATTTTAGTGATTAATTTATGATAACTGCATGTAGGCACCTTCTAAAAATCGGTGCTTCCCATGTCACAAATCCAGTTTGGCAGACAGGCGTTGGCCACGAATTAATTCCCAGCGACTGGGACCCCCGTTCCCCTGTAGAGTGTCCTGACCATGGAAAGGACCCTTAGACCCATTCTCCACCCTGCACGAAGGCTGGGATGGCATCTGCAGCCTGGTGGCCACAAAGAGGTGGGTGTTTGCCCTAGGGGTGACTCTGAGCACCCGTGGGCGGACGCTGGCCTCGATGGCAGCGAGCGGTGGGTACAGCTGTGCCCAGCCTCCCGCGAAGCTGCAGCTGGAGGGACCGAGCCGACGGCTCCGATGCAAACGCTCGTGTTTACTTTTCGTGGCTTTATTCCACGGTAGGTCGCGTTGCTATGTGGCATGTTTTACGTGGGTCTGAAAAAACTCAGGTTCTCTCCTCACACAGTATTTTGTTTGGATGTGGCCCATTCTCCAATTTTATGATAAAATGAGAACATAATTCACATATTAGCATTTCAAAACCTGTACAGCTGCAGAATGAGTAAACAGCAGAGTGAGTAATCATTACTAATCTACACTGGAGAAAGAGAGAGAAAAAAAAAAGAGCACATAATTTTATGGTGTGCTAAACCAAAAAATATGTTTTGTACTTCTTAAAACATCTCAAATTCTTTTTTTATCTCTGTTTTAGAGGTGACAGAGAAAAATCTATCCTTTAGCTGAACTAATCTCAAATAAATTAATATCTTTTTTCATACAAATTTGTTTGGGGAAACTTGAAACTGTAGCACAACCTATTGATTACATTATTTGAATTAAGTTTTAGAAATCCTACAGCTGTTTGCTGTCAAAATTTAAACCTACTGTCTATTTTCAGCTGTGCACTTAATACACATTTCACCTGGTGACTCAATAACATTTTAATATAAAAGTACATGATCACGGAACATATGTTCAGTGTTCATACAAGGCTTAATAGCGACAGAAGGGGTAACAATTAACAGTTCTGTTTTTCTGGGTATACAGGGTCCAAGTTTAAAGTTTTTCCTGGGCTGCTTCCAAAAAATCTTTGTTCCTAGTGCCTTGACCTTTGAGGAGTTTGGAATCAATGAGCCACGTTGCCTTCCATAAGGGTGTCAAGTGCAGAATAAAAAACTGCGTCACATCATTTTTCACTGTGGCCAGATGAGGTCTGAGTGAAGGAACAAGGAACAGGAAAGCAAGAACATCTGAAAAATTGACTCTGCAAGCTGGAATGTGATTCTGCAATAAGGGGCAACTCTCTCTTTTTTTTTTTTTTTTTCCCCTCTCTTTTTTTGCCAGAGTAGGCAGGTTGTAGACAGATCTGGGTCTCAGCCTCCCACCCCCAGGGCCCCCACGTCAAGGAACAGTGATAGAGCGCCGTTCATTTATGCAACATCTGTAACGCATATAGAAACGTATTAATAGCTCAATATGCCAATCTGCCACTGTGCATTTTGACCTAGCAGGGACCAGAAGCATGGAAGGTCTGTAAGGCAGATGTGGGAATGGCAGCGACGGTGGAAATTAAAGGCAGACACGAAGAGTTTTGCACATAGCATTGCGGAGCGGTAGTTCTTCTGGAAGAGGCTAATGCTTCCAGCTCAGTTAGGAGGTTAATAGAGCTAATCTTCTGTATCACTATTATTTATAACATGTTGTTGGACTTAATGTTTATGAAGCTCAAGCTGTATAGTGCACATCCAATTATGTTTTCTTACAGCCATGGAGGGTTTTATGAAAAGGAATATTGAGTGAATGCTTTATTGCTGAAAAATATTGTATTGGTTAGAAAGGAAGTTAATCCAATAGGAGGTAAAAACAGTAACAAAGGCTACAGCAAATACGAGATGCTTTAAATTCATTGCATGACATTCTCACCCTAATTATTAGCCCACACTGGGAATAAAAACAGCACCCTCATCTTCAAGTTATTATTTTTTTTTTCCTTTCCTCATTTTTATTGCACATTTACATAAGACTTGTATGCCTTGTACTTCTTCCAGGCAGGCTTATAAGCTGTCTTTTAACCCTTTATTTCTCTTCACACAGCCGTGTAGGAAGTCTAATTTGCACCCGCAGAGGCAATGGAAGGCAGGCGGCAATGGTGCCGGTAGCTGGGGTGGAGGTGGCCAATGGCCAAGCCACGATGGGTGCAGAGGTGGCTGCAGCTTGAATGAGAGCCCAGCGATTCAGGTGGTTATCCAGCCCCCAGAGTCGCAGAAAATCTTTAAGGAACAACTCTTTTCTTTTTTTTTTTTTTTTTTTTTGGTGAGATTTCCGGTATTTCCTGCTTCTAATTGGATCGGAAATATTGCAAAAGCAAATCTTTCTCAGGGTATGGAGGACCAGCCCCACACCTGGCAGAAGAAACGTCCAGTGGATGGTTGAATAAGCAAAAAAAAAGCTCTTTGAAAAATGCCTTGGCTCTCATGAAAGACCATTGTTTTTACAGTTAGGGAGAGGAGAAAGAATGAAGTGGGGTTTTGTGGTTTGTACTTTATGCTTAATATAAGGAGAGTTAAAGAAAGTATGACTGAAGGAAAAAGAGGGAAGGAAGGAAGATTAGTCAGTTAATAAAGGAGATTTATGTTAGTGACGGTAGGTAGGCAAATTGCGCTGCTAAATGGGGTATGGACTTCTTTTATGTGGACAAGAGAATTTATCAATTTTATTTAACTGAAACTGCACCATAATCATGTCCTCAGGGCCTTGGCTGGAGGAGACACCCATCTCACGGAGAAACAGGTCTGGAGGCACCCGTCCTGGTGGTGGTCCCTGGGGCAAAAATTCGGGCAGGTTAGGAATGGTGCAGTCTTCATATTTTTCCAACAAACATTTTTTCTGTGCAGAGGAATTAATGGATGGTATTTTATGCTGCAGTTTTGATCAAGACTTGGAATTTTTTTAATCTGTATCACAAGTCAAAGGTGTACACATGCTTGTGTGGCAATTCCACTTTTTCAATGAGAAGCTTAGGAGGACTTTGAGGGCTAAGCAAGGCCAGCTGAGATAGGTTCTCAGAAGCCTGAGATCTTGGTTGATGATGAAAGTAGTCTTTTCTGTCATTGTTGTCAAGCAGACTGGACAAAAAGATGCAACCACATGAAGTATGGGCAGATAGTTGGTGTCTGACCCATGTCCAACTGGCTTGCATGAGCCCTTCTTCCCAGTGTACTGGAAGGCATCTGTGTAGCCAGTGGCTGATGAATTTCCTTGGAAGCATTCATGATTTGAGCTTGTATTATGTATGTTCCTGGTTATATGTGAATGTCTAAAAACACATGGGTTGCTCTGAAATTCTGTATGCCATTATTAAATTCAGTGTTTCCAGCAGGAATTTAGCTCCTCGTGTTACAGACGATGAGATCCGATGAACTGCTATGAATGTACTATCTGCCTGAAGTTGAGAGGGCTCTTAGTCCAGAGCGGGATTTGCCGGAGCACTCCAAGTCTAGGACAGGAGCTACAAGAGGAACCTTTTCCTCCACCAGCACATCACTGTGGCTTCATATCTCTCTAAGACCTGACACAGGTGTAGCTACAGGATCAGGGTCTCAAACAAGAACCAGAGAAGAACAAAATATGGTTACTCCTCTATGGGCAGAAATAAATAATACTCTGTGGCTGGTGTTTCATTTATCATTTATGCACTTGAATCTATAGTCACCTAAATCCTATACATATGTCCTTAAATGCCTGCAGAAATCTCAGATTTCTCCTCTTCAATTACAGGTACCATACAAAGCCTGCTTTCTATTTAAAGAAAAAAAAAAGTATTCAGAAAAAAATGCATTCTTTCTCAATCCCTAAGCCATTTGGCGCTTCAGAAAATCATTAGAGAAGTGTGCTTTGCAAAGCCGAAAATATCTCCCTCTCAAAAACCCACCTTCTTTTCCAGTGTCTTCTGAGAAAATAGCACAGGCAAATACAACAGCAAGAGTGGAGAGTGGCCGAGGGGCCAGCAAGGCGCAGATGTCTGCAGAAGGTGAAGGTGGGGCCAGAAGAACCAGGAAAAGGAATGCTGAGGATTCGGGATGGCCATAGGTTGAACACCCCATTTTCTTGTCAAATCCTGTAAATGTACAGAAGTGGGCTAAGGACCACCAGCAGCAAATATGAATGTCTTATGCTTAATTTGGAGAGAAAATTCAGTGTCTATTCTTCAGATAAGCTGGGGGCTAGGGTTCGAAAGGGTAGGAAGTTAGTTGACTTTTTTTGTGTCTGGACTTTGGGACATTTAGTTGACCTTATTGACCTTATCTTCTTTACCCTTGCAATGGCAAGATGTATATTTCCTTTTTTATGATGTGAAAATATTTACTTTTGAAGTAGATATATTTGAAATGACCAAAGCTAATATGAAAATTATGGGTAGGGTCTGGAAGCAAAAAGGTGAATTTAATAATTTATCTACTTGTACCTAGAGAACTGAAGTGGCATGAGAATCAGCTGAAATAATTGAGTCATTATTTGTGGGAGATAAGACTTGATTTGTTTCAGATTGAGTCTAATATTAAAGTTGGGCTTAAGCTTTGAAAAAGAAGTGAGGCAGAGCTCACATTATTACTGTATATGTCTGTAGTAGAAAACTGAATTTTAAACTGGCATTGGAAGAAGTTTGAAAAGTTTATTTAATTTGGTGATAATTATGGAAGATCTGAAGGAAACAATTAGAAAAAGAGACTGGGGAAAATAAAAAGGCTAGGAGACATATTTCTATTGTTATACTCACACAGGTTGAGAGTCAAAGAAAAACAATACAGTTTGGATCATCAAACTTTTGCTTTAGGCACTTTATCTAAACTGACAGAGTTTGGGTCTGTTGATAAGAATTCTTTGGAAAAAGAATAATTAAAGATCTAGTTGTATCCCTGGGTATTCTCAGGCACTGAAAGATAAACTGGAATTTCTACTGAGAAGACTGGACTAGGAAAAGCTTTAAACTACTTGTTTAGTTGGAAGACAAATATGTTTGAAATTACTAAGAGCAGGATTATTGCTATTTAGAGTTGCCCCCTCCTTATCACAACCAGAAAAATGAGGCTTTATTATGATGATAACTCAAACTTCACACTGATGTTGAACTACCTCCATTTTGAGATGCTCAGTGAAACTAACACTGCGGGGAAATGCTGTTGCACTTTAGGATTATCCAAAGGTCAAATATTCAGAATAATCTAATATGAAAAAAACAGTGCTCAACTTAATGGAATAATATTTAATAGGAGAGGAAAAATATTCTAAACTGGAAGACTCTATCATTAAAAAAAAAAAAAAAAAAGAAAAAATCAAGAAGAATGCGAACACCTCAGAGTCTATGCTGTTTCATAGCACTGCATATGGGCAGCACACTGGACAAAAGGTGCCAGGCATTTGAGAGGTCCAGTGGGCTCCCTTCAAATCTGAGAACCTATCCTCTTCTGGTTTCTGGAATAAGTTTCTGCTTGTCCATGAGTGAGCACAACATGTGGCACTTTATTTTTAATTCTGACTCCTCCTAAATCAGACTCACTTTTGCGAATTTTGGTTCCTTTGCAGATCTGCTATGTGGACCCTCTTTGTCTGAAATTTGGTAGGGGCAGTGAAACAAAAGAGGATTCAGAATGATTTTTTACTTTGTTGGTAGATCCATCACATTCCAGACACTTCTCCACCTCATGGCAGCCAGGCCATGGAGAACATGATCCATTAACAATCAGCAATGCCCGTTATGTTGGCTATTAAGCAATATGATCTTGTATTCAGGGCTTCCAAGTGCAGAATAAAATACTTAGGTGTTCCAGAATAAAATGACCAACCTGAACTGGTAAATGCTGAGTTTCGACCAATGAGACATATGGGCCAGTTTGGGAAGCCAATCCCAACTGGAGATCCTGCTCACAGAGTAAATGAGTTCTTTTCAAAGCTATTATAAAACATTTGTGAAATGCAATTGTCTGAATAGTGCTAACTAAAGGCATTCAGGTTTACTGAAGTTTTATTAATCTGCTATCTATTTTATATCAGGAAACAAAGAAGGAACATGAGTGCGTAATGCAGGGTAACATTTGCCATCCCACTACAGAACCTTATAGCTAGCTATACCTGTGCCAGCCATATTACTAAACATACAAAATCTTTAAAGAAGATTACCTTGATTTTCACTAGTTTTAATAAGCCTTATAGACTGAGCTGTAAAATATCTCCATTTCCTCCTCTACATACCGTTGGCTTGCTAGCTGCAAAAGCATTGCAAAGAGGCGGCAGATATCTCCAGCCAGCATCCATCCTCCCATCCCCGGATCCCTCCCTGCTGCAGGCAGGGGTTGGAAGTCAGCAGGCAGTGTTTGGGCAGGCCCTCGGGGGACCAGTGCCCGCGGGGCGAGCGGGCAGCGGGGTCCGGCCGCCCTGGCCTCCCGCCGCATTCCTCCGCCTTACCGGAGGTGGCCAGGCAGGGGGTCTGCACAGGGGTTACGCCGGGCCACTCTCCCTGCTGCAAACAGGAACCTCCAGCAATGCTAAACAAATCAGGCTGCCAAGGGGTTTTTTTTCTTTTCTTTTTTTTTTTTTTTTTTTTTATTTTTTTTTTTTTTTTTACTAACTTTCCCATAAAAAGATTCAGGTAAATGTAGCATGACGAGCCAATTTAAGCCAATTTCAAAGTTATTTGAGTAATTGGTTATTAAGATAACACTCTCAAATTTCAATTCAGCAATTATCCTCTTAAAGATACAGAATGTAAGTATAGGAGGAAAAGCATATGCATTAAAGCTGCAGAGGCCCTTTTTTGAAAAATAAAATGCGTAGGCATTTGAAAAAAACACGTAGCTTCTAATCTCATTGAACTGAGACTTATCTTCTAACATGTGCAACCCTTTTACGTTGAAAGCAAGTGTTTCTAAATTTTGGAAACGGAGTTGACTATTATTAGTGCTCATAAAGATTAAGAGACTAAGTGAAGACCCTCCTTTTAATATATGTAAGCTCCTTACCCATAACTTAAGAACCACAAGGGGACAGAACATTGTCTTCCCACAAGGCTGCACTGCAGACTGATGCAGAGTGTGATGATGGAAATAATGGCTTTGGCAGAAGTACTTGGTTTGGAGCCAATTTCTCCATCCTAATGAATGGTGGAATTACCACAGAAAAGCTTTACAGTTAAAAAAAAAAAAAGAAAAAAAAAGAAAAAAAAGAAAAAAAAAAAGAAAGAAAAAATGTGCAGCTTATTCCCAGTTAATCAACCCCGTAGGATGGATGGCCATGACCAATTATTATTCCCAGATACTACTGGTTAATCACAAAGCACATAGTTAAAAGGACTTGCGTTAGCTACTTGGCTGCTGAAAGCAATAGTGTAGAATCTGCAAATGTTCACCAGAAGATTAAGGTTATGCAAATGCTGGAAAGTTTCCTACGCTAGCAAAGTTGCCTTTCAGGAAGGTGAAGTGGGTTTTTTTTTTCGATTCTCAGAACGGGACTAGATGCAGTTTAGGGAAATGTTATTGACAGCGGGGTGCCGCACGTGTTCACGCCGGCTCTGGATCCTGCTCGCTTTACGATGTCCTCAGCTACTGCTCAAGGCAAATATTCTCTTGGAGGAAGGGTAATATCAGCCGAGCGCGTAAACTCAGCATACCCTTCGGCTGCAGCCAACAGCCTTCGGCTATCTCGCCTTGCATTACAATCGTGTCTGGAAACCAAAGGAAGCAACGATGCAAAACCAGGGTCTACGCCTTTTTCTGCCTTCTCGCCTGAGACCCGAGTAACAGGAGACATCAGAGAAAAAGCGAAGAGAGCGAATCCTGCCGGAGCAGGGGTCGGGGTTTTATTCAGGCTCACACAATTGGGCATGGACCAGCAAAATGCAAAGGACCGAAGCGGACAGGACAGGAAAGAATATGAAGCCGGGTCTGATTTACTCCTGACGAAAGTTAATGTACTTCCCCTGGAAATTTCCGTGGAGCTAAGCCAACTCTCTGCAGCTGAGAATCCGGCCCTTTTGTGTTCAGATCAGTTATAATAATTAAAGATATATTGAGACAGCAGAGAGTGCAGCGTAATCAGGACTGGGAAAAATACTTCAGAGTTATTTTAGCTTTAGTCTTTATGTTTATTTTTTGTGACTGAGATTGTTTAAATAATATATCTCCAGGGAACAGAGTAAAAATATAGATTCTAATTTGAATATAGATAAACACTGGATTATATATCACAAAATATGCTGGTGTAGCATATGCAGTACATGCTACATGTTAACACCAAGTATTACGTAACCACAGCACCAAGCCAACTTACTTTTATCGTGCTAATGTATTTTTTACCTCCAAACATTAATATTTTTATATCTATATATATGTACTGCTACAATGCCATATTCTCAGGTTTTACAGTTTCGCTGCATTTTTCTGGCATAGTTTACAATGGAGGAAAAACGCCAACTGGAACATGTCGAAAAACAAGATCATAAGGTTTCACTCAAGTTGCTTAAATTATTATGTAGGAGGTATATTATCGACCTTTTAATAAAAACCTTTACAGTCTCCATGGAAACATTTTTACATTGACATATAAAAACATAAATGGAAAAAAAATGTTGTAAAAAAATGAATCTGGTCTCCTGTTCATAAATTAGAGGCTGCCTTTACTGCGCGGTGCCTTATCTTCCCTCTGTTATGCAAATACAACTGCTCGATGATGATTCATTAGTTGAACGTCTTACTGTAACCTGTGTAGTAAGCTCAGGTATTCAAGTGGTTTAATCCTAAAATAGCACTTACTGTTTCTGTAACGCAGCTTCCTATCTACGTTTAAACCAGGACAGCACATCAGTGCATTTGGACTCAGGTTAAATGTGCAGTAGATGGAACAGCGCTCGGAAGTACTGACTCATAAAAATCGAAGCTCACAAGAAAGTGCCCTCCTGGTTTTCTTTTTACTTAAAATAGGAGACTCTCATCCGGACTGGGATGAATTTCTGGTAGTTTGCAGTCTTTACAGCAGAGGAAAATCCTGCAGTAGCCTCAGCCTCATGCGCTGGAGCTGGAGCAGGTTTGGGAAGGGGCGAGGAATCTCACAGCACATCATTTGAGATAAGGATCAGTCTCTCTTGATTTGAATTCCAGAGCTCTTAGCTGTGGTCTGCTGACATCTCGTCAGCATCCGTGACATTTACCAGCGATATTCCATTTATACCATTCTCAGCTCCAGAGGCCAGATGACAAGATGCAAAGACATTAGAATTCTGATTATAATACAAAGCAAGAAGTTTGTGGTGATAAAAGAGGAGTGCAATAAAAAGAGCACAGAGATTGTTTTCCAAGATGCATGAACACTTTCTCAGTTTAAGCACAGTACTAAATGTCCTTTTATTTACAGATAATTCTCTGGCATGGCTCTCTTTTACTCTAATCTCTCAATTCCCTCTTTAATCAATGCAGAATTGTGCCAGCCATTTGCAGGAGCATTCTTTACATGAGTACACATGAAGTGGCTTTTAGAGGAGCCTGAAGAAAGAAAATTGTCAATGTTTACTAAAAAAAAAAAGCAGTTCCAAAAGAAGTGCTGGTCAAATATTAGCTAATGATGCATTTATCTGTCTCATACACTAAGACAAAGAACAATAAAATTCTAAAAGTGAATCATTCAGCTTTCTACCAATTTGCAAGTTTTTTTAAAAAAAGAAAAAAAGGTGATTAACATATAGATTTTAAAAAGTTATATGAAGACTCTTCATACACAGGTAGATGTCATTTTCTGAATGCCATAGATGACACAGATGAATCATACAGGTTTCAGCTCCTTACAAAGCCCAGTAAAATTATTGAATATCTTTGCATACACTTCAGCAGCATCAGAGAGGGTTCAGGATGAAACAACTAAATTGATATTAAGCTTTTAAATAGAATTTCATATCAAACCAAACAGCTGTCCTCCCATCAGCAATGTAAGTAGGATATTTATATATATTTGTATATATACAGATACACACACTACATATATATACACACAGATACACTTTAGTTATCCAAACAATTTTTAATAGCTTTTTTTGGTGGTTCCTATCCATCTAACGGTTGATGTTATGATTTTCAGTGATCTCAATTGCTGAATCAAACTTGAAGGGGACATCCCAGACTTTCATCCCCGGATAGCTTTTGCTGTGCTTTGAGCTTTGTGTTAATAACTAACATTGCAAAGGAAACTGATTTTCACAAAGTGCTCAGCACCAATTCTTTAAATACCAGAATCTCCTGAAAGTATTTCAAATTTGTCTCAGCCAGGCTTACAAGAGGAAATAGGTAAAGGGAGTAAGTCATGCTAAAGAGACCATTGAAATGGATGCAGAAAAGTGTTGAAAAGGCGGAGAGTGCATTGTCCAGTATTACTCAGGGGAAAAAAAAAACAAACCCACAAACAAAAAAACCAAAAAAGCTGTTATTCAGACTTGGAAAGATCAGAGGAATATCTATGTGTATATATATAAAAATATGAAAAAAAGTTTACACGCACAGACACAGAGATGTAGGAGCCAGAGCTCGTTTCCAGTGTGTCGCGGGGTGAACCCAACGCCTGCCTTCAGGCTCCAGCCTCCAGCTGACGCTGCCGAGCAGCGCTCCGGAGCTCAGTTAAAATCTCTCTCTTGGATAAAATAGCGAACGATTTCTTCAGTCATATTTGTAGTTACTATTGGTTAGAAAGATGCTACTGCGTGTTTGGAAGAGGCATGGGCATCAGCTGAGTGGCGTGCTCAGGGTGTAATTCATGAATGCCTACAGTTTCCACGGTCTTTAATAAATACTGCTGAAACTCGTAAGGACATTTTTGTATGTGTAAGTGGAGAGCCCTTTGTTGACTCCAAGGACTGAACTACCATATAATGAGACTCCTATCTGGCAAAACACATCAAATTCTAGAAAATATGGTTTAAAAGGAAAGCACACGTATCCTGGCTATTTTAATTAGCTGCATTTTTTTTGTCCACTTATCTAAATTTTACCTTTTTGTGTGTGTGTTTTCTGCTAAATACTACCTAAAATATGGTTGAACGTTTCATCTGGGAAATGATTAAAAATCAGTCTTGCTGTTCCCACTCGCAGGGGATGACAGCCTTGTTCTTCTCCCCGCAGAGTTTGATGTCTCAGGTAATGCTGGGTGACCACCCAGCGTGGCAAGTCCTGCCGCGCTTTACGGCTATCGTATTTCTCCCAATTGTATTTCACTTTTTCCTTTGCTTTTCTATGCCTAGGAGCAAAACGGAAAATATTCTTCCTGCAAAACTGGCCAAGAAGTCAGAGGCCACACCAGAGGGGCTGAGCTGGCACCGTGCAGGCATCTCTTTTGTCTTTTCAGCAGGGACAGAGCTGCAGCCCCAGGTCCCTCGCCAGGGACACCACGGGGTTTTGTGGCCACTCGAGCCAACGGTCCCCCCAGTAGCTCTTGCAGGACTCACACCTCACCTCCCTTGTTCTTCAGTCCCATCGTTCCCAACATGGACCGTGACTTGTATCCACAAATTGGCCCCTAGCTATGATCTTAATATGTGGTTGTGGGGCCAACAAAAATGTGCCAACATTTTTGGCAAATCTTCCTGCAGTGTTTGTGCAGATCTCTGCAGGTCATTAACCTTACATGGCCGGCGATAAGAGGCTGGGCATTGCAAATGTATTTGCATGGTCTCCAAGGCTCAGCCCCTGTCAATCCAAGCATCCAGTGCCAGCACAGCAGCAGTGAAATGAAGAATCCTCTTGCCCATCCTCCTGAATGAAGCGCAAACATTGCACTGTGATTGCGACAAAGGAAAAAGGACCAGAAAAGGGAAATAGAATTTAAAAAAAAAAAAGGAAAATTGCCAAGGAAAATCGCTGTGAACTTCCAGTCCCTGGAGCACATCAGACAAGAGCAGCCGCCAAGGCTCCAGACCTTCATGACACTCCCCCACGTCTCATACCCTGCTTCTGCCTTTCCAGGAGCTCATCAGCTTCCACTTCCCTGGACACGACAGTGCTGTCACTGTAAATCCACTTCCCTCCCTGCCAGTCTTATCTGGAGATGGTTTTGGAGCTGGGGAGAAACACCCCAAAGTAGGTCAAACATCCTATTTTTTCTTATAACCGCCTGCACTTTTTCCCTTCACATTTTGTCTTCAGACACAAAGATGGACTCATTACAGTGTCTACACTTAAATACAGTAATCTATTAATTTCTCCCATAAATTCAACATCCATCTAGCAAAGGTTTATTCTTCATGCTGGTATCTCTAAGAAACATAATGTGGCTTAGAGGATGAGTCCCTTGATAATTTGTATATTTTTTTTAATAGATGGAATAATTCTTGAAAAAACATGAACACTCACGTGCGGTATTACAAAAAAAAAAAAAGAAAAATTCAATTAAGTTTATGATGAGGTCGCAGGCCCAAGAGACACAAAACCCTGTCCACCTGGTCTGTAGCCATAGTAGGATTCAAAATGCCCCAAATATGAGATTTTGGCTGTGCTTCTGCAGTGGCACCACACCAGTTGAGCTACCTTCTCTCTTTCTTTCCCTACAAAACCCCAGATGGGAAGATGATGGGAATCAGCAGAAGGGCTGATTGATAAAAACAGCTTATAAACCTGGATGCTACTGGGTGCTGTTGGGGACAGCTATAGCTTTTGAAAATTAATATGGGACAGCTGCTTCCTAATCTCTCACTTTGAGGGATATTAGGTCAGATGGCCAAGACCAATTTTCCCGGTTAGGAGGTAGCTCGGCATTTTGGTTGACTCTCAGCTAGAGCCAAGAACCAGCTCTCAACAGGTTATCAGCTGGTTTGGGTTTTGCAGGAGGAGGGAGAAGACTTTGAACCAGATATGTTTTTTACAGGTTCTTTTTTTAAATAATCCAAGGGATTTGGGTATCCCTGAAAACAAGTCAATGTAAGCTCCCACGCATTTGAGACATTCTGTGAGTTGATATGGTTGTAAATTCACGTCTCTGTGACTGCGTGTCTGAACCAAGTATAAAACAAGGTAACTGAAACAAAAAATAAATAATAATGGCAGGAGTAAAAGTTTACATTAATGCTGAACAGTTAATCTGATCACCACCAGCATCTCAGCCCTTTCTGACCACTAAGGCAAGAAATTTTAGTTATACTGTTGTAGGAAACCAGTAGGCACATGCAAGTCTGTTAACATGAACTCCATGTGCAGTTGCCTGTTTAACTGTTACTTATAGGTCATCTCCAACTTTATACTACCCCTTCTTCTGACACTGAATCTGATAGTATAAACCCTGGAGTATATTAAACATACCTGAGTTAGTTCCAAAAGTATCCGCTATATCAAGTTGCACCAGATCTGAATTTCCCTGTGAAAAAACAATATGTTTTTATCCCACTTTACCCTAGCTTGGAAGCAGTTCTTATCCCGAGCAACAAGCCCGACGTTCACCAGTCCTAAAGTCACAGGACTGCATATTTCTCTGCGTGTGTATGTGTTTGCGTCTGCAATTTCCCAATATTCCTGGCTACTGCAGTCAGAGCCATTGAACTGCTCAGCGCTGCATGTAATAAAACACTGAAGGCATCTGGGTTTTTTTGGACACATGTCTTGGCATGAAGCTGTGCTTGAAGTGTTGGATTCTCTTCGCACAGTTTGGAGACCAGCATGTTTCCAGTGGAGCTGGAAACCTGTAACCACTCATATCCTCTGCTGGGTATTTTGTTATAGTTTAGCACTGTTTGGGTTTGTTTTCAAGTTGAAAAAAGAAGTCTAAGAAAGAACAGATGCTAATACTGGAGTATTAGAGCTCAGAGTTATTATCGCAGTTTGGGGAGCTATCTAACAGGCCTTTTTAGACAAAATCTGGCTTGAAAGTGGCATGAAAGCAAGTGTATTAAGTGTTGTGAAACCAGTTTCCCCTCTCCCCACTCCTGGACTTGTGAAATCGCGTTTCTCTGCTATCTCGAATGGCTCCCATTCAGGCTCCCCGTCTACTGCTCCCAGTGCGCTGCAATCCAGGGCTGCCCGGGCTGCCTTCAGCAGAAAAACATTAGCACTTGGCCACCTGACCATTAAGGGGATGTTTTACATTTCAGTGTTTCGAGCATCTCCATTTATTATGCATTTTCCATTGTTCTGGAAAGCAGGAAAATCCAGGAGACATTATTGCTGTATAAATATAAAATACAGATATAGATAACCATAACACTGCTTAGCTTTATTTCATACCTAGAGCAGGCAAGATCTTTGCACCATATTGCAGGTCCCCACTGATTGTTAGTCTGATTTAGTCCCAAAATGCTTTGGAGCTGTTTCGGGGGTTATTCTCACGGAGGCGAGATGCTGCTCGAGCTGCAGGTGGGGAAGTCAGCAGGACAGCTGAGGTTTCTTCAATGCATACAGTCCCAGCTAAACCTGCGGTTCAGCGCTTCTGGATTTCCAGAACTGGAGCAAATGGGCAAGGAAAAGACCCCCAAAGTGGCCCTCCAGTACATCAGCATCTGATTGCAATTTCTGATGGCGCTGATGGCAACTTGTTCCTTTTTTACACAATTTTCCATCTATCTGGGTAACCAAAGCCAAGCAGATGTCTAGAAGGAAACGCCAATTCCTTTTACTTTTGTTGAAATGACTTTCACCCTTCTGCTATCATATTCTCTGTTACATTTAATTTGTTTTGGTTTAGCACATTTTAGTTGAGCAAACAATTTGTATGTTATGACTTGAGCCCATTTTAGAATTATTAAGGATTGTTTTTTTCTTTTTCACAGTTTTTTTCTAACCTGTCTGTATTCAGCTCACACGCTGGGTTGTATTTAAACAGAAGATCAACTGATAATTGCAACACCACTGCTGGCGTCGCTCTAGCGATGAGGCTGCCAGCATTTCCAGGTTGAATTTTGGCATACGACGTTGCAGCCTGGAAGCCAATTTTATTAAAATGAGTAGAGGGAAAAATCTGTTTGGCCTCTTTTGCTTGATAAGAATATAAAAAGACAAAATTTTAAAAGAATAAATTAATGTTGAAAACACAGTCCCTGACCTGCAGGTATTTTTTTGATGTCTGCCACTGAGCTGAGGTGCCCAGGCCGCTCTCTGTAATTGGGATCACCCTCCACCGGCGCCACGTTGTCCCAGACGAGGGCATTAATTACAAGCTGGGGCATCAGGGATGCTCCCGACAAGTGTCCGGAGCCGGGTGCCCACTGTCCCTGCTGAGCGCAGCCTCCTGGCCGCACACCTCCGTGCAGTCCCACAATGAGACCAGCGCAGCTAAAAACCGATCCCCAGTTCACCCCAGAAAATCCATATTTCTCGGTAAAAACACAGCCGTCTACACTTGTTATTGTTTGAGGGCCTGTATCCTACCACCTCCTTTTGAAAATGTAAAACCACACACCAGCAGAATACAGATGAATATGTGCGCTCATATAATTTTATATTTAAGCCTATGGGATAGTGATAATTATGGTTTTAGAATGGGATCAAAAAGCACAGATCTACAGAGACTCTTTGAAGTCAATATCTATTTATTATAATTACACAACATTTTCCATCAGACCTGAAAGCATTATTCAGGCATTAATAAATTAAAGTTCACAAAAGGAAGACAAGCCTCTCCTGTCTCTATTAGACCCATTTTACGGATAGACAACCTGAGAAACAAAGATTTTAGGTGGGTTGCCTCTGTGTTCAAGCAGCGCCTGGACACGGCTGGTCTCTAGTGGGTGCAGTGGATCACAGGCTTTCAAAAAATCAGCACATTTAGCTTATCAGAGTCACCAGATTCTCTTGACATTCCCTGTATTCTCACACCTGAGACTTTCCTGGTTGGAGATACCAAAAGTGGAACATTTTAGGACCTAATGAAGCTGTTTAGCTAATAAAACTAATACGCTTTATATTTAATATTGTCTTTATCCAACAATTGTATTCATTTAATGACTCTGAGCTGTACAGAAACTGTTATACCACACTCTTCACATATATGAGAAGACAGGAGAAGTGAAAAGGTGGTTTAGGGAATTGAAGGTCAAGTTGGGAGAGCTGGGAGCCAAAGCTCCCTATTGCCCACTCGTCTCCTTTAATTCCTGGATTACAGCTTGTCCCTGATGGGTGAGGAAGATGTGAAGCAGCACACAGCCACGAAACAGAAATCTGAAACAATTTGGGCAATCTTTTTAACAAGGCATAAAAGTTGGCTTAGCAGTTATTGCAAGCACAATTTAACAATGAAACACGGCAGTGTTTCCACGAAATGGAAGTAAATGTGGGTCTGAATAGAGTGGTGCTGATCTATATTATCCAACATAACCCCTCTGGCAGGAGGAATACATTGAGCCAATGTTTTTTGGAGAACTTTGCACTTCAGCAGTGGTGCTCCATGAGAGCATGCTCACCACTGTTCCATTGCACTGTGCAACAAGAGTGGAGGACTACACCATGATGGACAACCACATCAGTGTGGTTGATGCACCAAGTGCTGCTCGGCGATGGCTCCTGGCAGTGCTGGGGCACCTCTGGAGCAGCAGGGACCTGCTCTTGGCCACCCCAGCTGCAACATCAGGCTGCCACACCTGGGGCCAACATTGCATGGGACGGCCTGGTGCTTGGGAAATCCACCTTGGCTCTCATGGCTGGTCTTTTGCTGGTCTTAGAGGAAAGCAAGCAATGTTTTCCTTGGGTTGGCAGAGGGCAGTGTCTCTCCTCGGATGCTCAATGGGCACCTCAGCGGCAGGAGAGGCTTCGTGCTAGCACGGGGAGCGGCATCGGCAGAGGCACAGTGCAATAGCATCCTGCTTGCCTTGGTTTTGCTCGTGAACCAAAAGAGCCCACACACCCTCCGAGACAGAGACCCTTAGGAAAGGCAACCACCAACTTCCTCTGCTGTGATTTTCCCTTTTTCATTAT
>NC_046190.1:2217500-2262500 GCF_011004875.1 Balearica regulorum gibbericeps | reverse complement strand
AGGAATGATTAGAAAAGGGAGGTGGCATGGATGATAATTATCTAATGAGGAAGGAAGGACTAACAATGACAAATGAGAACGCGGTGAAACAAAAGTCCGTAGCATGAGCCCGGAGCCGTGTCAGTGGCACCCGACAGCCCCGGCTACCAGCCCCCTTCCTCGGCCCTGGATTTCCAGCCCAGCAGGAGCCAAATGTGCTGAGCAAACTTTGTGGCACCTTTGGCTGCTGGTTCTGGTGGTCCCATCCCATGTCCTGGGCCTCCAAGCCAGTAGGCAGGCTGCAAACATGGCAGGAACAGGGTGGAAAAAACAAGAGTAAAGAGGGTCGTTGGGAAGAAGGAACAGTGAATAAAGGAAGGATTTGGTGAAATGAGAAAAGGAAAGAGACGCCGAAGAAGATAGATGTGTTGGAGACCAGCAAAAAGTGATCCAAATGTCAGCAGTGAGGGTGAAGGACCAGATCAAAAGAAGAAAGACTAGGAAGCCTGCAGCAGAAACGAAAGAAGGGATAAAAAAAACCCCAAGAACTAAGGATAAAGAAATAATGTCTGTTATGTATAAAAGAATGCAAGGCCTTAAGAAAGAGAAGGCAAGGATGCAGCAGAGCATGGAGCACAATAGGGGACACAGGGCAGGAGGAAAGATGAGAGAATGGCAATGGGTGGACAGAAAAAACAACAGAAAAATCAGCTGCTCTCAGAAAGAGAAAAACAGACAATCTGAAATTCGGATACCACAATTACCGGAGCCTTAGATATGTCTAAAGGAGAGATCAAGACAATATTTTTCTCCATCGGGACTCTCTCATTAATAATAGAAGGGGAATTTCTTTTTAAGCGTGACGTTAGTCACCTTTCCTTCTGCTCAGGCAGGCAGGTGGTACCAAGACATGGGGTGCGCTGGGAGCATCCCGCGCTCCTCCATACCCCCGAGGAAAGCACACTGGGCTCTGAGCTCTTCTTGTGTCCGAACAAAGATGATATCATGCTTGACTGTGATACAAAAAGCTCTTGCCTCTAGCAAATACCCTTTTCACAGTGAAATCGGGGCTGAGTAACACCACCACTCTGGCAGAAGCTACCTGAAGAGGTTGCAGCGATGCTGGGACAGATCCTCTGGTGACGACGGGGACGGAGGGAAGCGGCATGGCCTCATCAAAAACCTGCTGCTTCCCTGGAGCAGGAGCAAGCTGGGAAGGCTCCTGGCAGTGTGCGTAGACTGAGCAGCCGAAAGCTGGCCTGGGTTCATTGGGGCACTTTGGTATCTCACCCTCCTGCACAAACGTCCTTCACAGCCTCCGTGCATTTCTGGAACATCACGGGAATGAGCTCACAATTTGCTTTGTGCAAATCATATGAAAATTTCTGTAAGGCATAGAGTAGAAAAGGGTAAGTCTGATTACAAGCATTCAGAAACACTACAGCTATGCAGACAAGGGCATGTAAATGTGCATGTGTTTTTATTCTAAACAAACTTCTCATCAACCACTGTATTAAATAGGAATCTACCAGGCTGGACCTGATTTCAGAGATGACAATCAGGCATACTTCTAACTGATGTCAGAGAATTACCAGAGTCTTTCCATACCCCTAATGCTCCAGGCACATACCTGGAACACCAAAACCAGGACAGAAATGGATCTTCCACCTGGCTCACCATATTCATCTTGGACCATGCTAATGTGTTATACACTGATTCCCATATAACTGAAAAATATATCCTATATTATAGCATCGCATATGACCTCAATAACATAATTTAAATCAGCATCCTCATTACATATCAAGCTGGTCTTCGCGAGAACAAGCTGCTGGTTTCACGAGGCATTTTCGATGGAAATGAGATCCGAAGAAGGAAGCTGTGGGAGTCTGTCAAGCACGCAGTAAACTCAGGTTTGAAGCGTGGCATTTCCTGATGCAGATCCTTAATTACAACAACAGAATAGATAGTGTGGAGGAGGAACTTTTACAGCGTATTAAAGAAAGGAGTGATATGTGGTGCAGCTGTCTGGATTTCCTTGGAAATATGAAGCAGTATCATTTATTAATTATGCTGAGGTAACTAGGAAGAAATTTAAATATAGAAGAAGTACCTGAAACTAGTAATTGGCTGGAATGCTATCACACACACCCCCCTTACTCTGCTGCTGTAGAAATTACCAACAAAATATATTCCACTTCATTTCCCATGACACTAAATACTTGGAATATGGTTCCACATCTTAATATTATTGAAAGATGAAGTGACATTATGAAAAAACCTTACGCAGATCTCCTCTCTTCAATTCTAGTTATGTGTCCTTAAATGTGAAGACTCCTCACTTCAGCACCTGAGCAAAGTGGAGGACCTGCTGCACAAAGCTGGCCTCAAAATCATTCTTCCCCTCACGCTTTTGTCCCGTGATTGACTTGTCAAAGTAAGGAATCAGTAGCTATCACTGGTTTTCAGCCTGTAAGATGAGCTGCTGGACTTCAGAGTTGTAGGCAAACATTTATGAAAATAAAACAAAACAGTGTAAACCTGATCTGGCATCACACAGTATTGAACAACGTGAGAATAACACTCGATTAAGTCTGACAGTCACCTGCAAAGGGCAAGCATGTACATGACATAAATGTTCCAGAATAACTGTCCTTGGATATAGGGAAAGCAAGAAGGAATGGGGCAACTCCTCTCCCAAAGCCTCACCTGGAAACACCCTGCCTGGTGCCACACTGAGAGGTGCCTCCATCAGCCTCGCTCGTACCGAGAGCTGGATGAGCTCCCAGGCTGGGAACGGATGGTGTAAAGAGCCGTTCTTCACTCATCACATGTTGACCACTAAGCCCATATGGTTTCCCACTGAGGAAGCAGTACAGTGATGAGACAAATTGCATTGTTCTCCAGAAAAAAATTGGTTTGAGGGATCAAAGTTGGAAAGCAACTACCACTGCTAAGTTATGATTTTCATTTTGAATAGAAAATTTCAGTTTGTTAGTGCAACATGTTTCTCTAGCTGTATCTGTAACACTTACATTAACTAAAATAGATGGAACGTTGTAGTTCTTAAACATCCAGAATTTAACTGTCAAAACAAAGTAAATTCCAGATTACATCTGTCACAGCCTTATAATCCTGTGGGATGCAGATACTTGACAGATGCCTGAACATCCCAGATTATACATCCAGCCCCGCTCAAAAGGTCCAGCAAGGCTGGCCAACAGGTACGGGGTGAGTGTACAACAGGATAAATTACATGCTGTACCAGGACGAACTCACACTTTCTCCAAAGACTTATGAAAGAGATATATTTATTTCTATTTTACAAGGCATAACAATCAAGTTTATTTTGATGGCTACCTGACCCACTATTTTTTTCTTGAAAACACAGGTTGTCTGCAAAATTATTCTTCGAGAAGAACCATGCCAGGCAAAGTAGGAAACGCGCTGCTGAGTGGTCGTTAAAGATAAGTTCCTTAGAAGTTTGACTTGGCATTCTTCAATTACTAGGCTAATTATTCTTCTATTATTTAGGCAGTGAGCCAAAGGTTTCCTGGGTGCATAGGAAGTTAATAGGGGAGATGAAGCAAGATTGTGAGGCCATGTCAGCATATGTTCATTAAAGCCCAATTTCGTCAGCATTAAACTTACTCACTGTTCCAACAATGTACTACTGTATCTATGTACTTAACGATAAAAAATATGCAAGAATAATTATTTACAATATTTCCTGACCCGTTTTTTTTTGGTTGGTTGTTCAGAGCTGTATCTATCAAAAAAAAATAAGGATGAATTCATTGGGAAATCTACAGAAAAGAACGCAATGTCTCCTGTTCATTGCTAGAAGGAAATTAAGGAGTTTCCAAAAGCTTGCCAGTAATCCCCACTGCTTTCTAGCATTCAGCACTGGATATATATAATTACATATGAAAAAATTACACTTGAAGAAAGTCATTTAAGTTGCAAAGCCAAGTACTTGAAAGTTAAGAATGCCATTTTTACAATTGCCCATGCAATCCTGATTCTTCCTGCTTGTGTATCCAACTTCTAATATTAAAAGAGAGGCAATGGGAAAATATTACGTGATTATGTAGTTAAAGATTGTATCGTAATACATGTGCTCATGGGAGCAGGAATAAGGTTGCAGACATATGTAACCATAAATCTGGCATTCCTTAACATACAGATCTTGCCTATACAAACTAAATAACTTCCTTTTAACATAATTTTTATGTCATTTCCTGTTTTGTTTAGTTTCTAAGGAAATATATAAAACAAAATCATCTTATGCACAGCTAGCTAAAAAATTAATTTCTTGAGCCCAGGTCCTACCCTTTGTTTTTCTCTCTCACAGTCGCTCACCTTCCCTTCCTTGCAAGAGACAGCAAACTTCCCTCGTGGAGGCACCGGGGCTGTTAGGGGATGCTGGGGCAAGATGCAGGGGTTAGGGTGATGCTGGCCTGGTGGGGGCCACGCTGGCCCCCAGGACTTCCCGACATCCTGCCCCGGGGTCGGGTCAGCCTCTTTGGCATCTTCCCAAAACCCACCATCGACCTGGGAGCTAGGGGAGGGAAACGGGGCTTTTTAAAAAAGTTTATAACTCAGTTAAACCTGAGAGAGACCTAGAAAAGGCACTTCTCTGGCCCGAAGGCTTTCTCCCTGCCAAATTTCAGGAGTCTGCTGTAAACCATGCAGCTGCTGGAGCTTATCCAAAAAGGAAAAAAAGCCCCGGAATCTCCCCCCAGTACGAAGGGCTGGGCGGCCAAACGGCTCCTGCTGAGACACCACGTGGGGATATGACTGCTCCCCTGTGATGTTTTTAAAGTCGGAGGAGATTGCCAATGGTGATAGAGGGAGATGGAGCAGGTCCCTCTGAACCTCCAACACCAAGAGGTGCCCCGTGCTGCCAGCAGCAGCCCCCGAAGGCGCAGCCCCAGCCCAGCCCGCACCCGGCCATTGCCACGGGAATGGGACGGGGCATCAAAGGACGGACAGGAGGAAAAAGCTATTGTAGATATTAGAAACTAATCCAAATCCTCCCTGGCAAATGTGCTTATTTAATATGTTCATTTCAATTCATTTCACAGTCAAAGAAAATGAGATACTTTTTTTTATTTTAAAAATGTTTATTAATGCAAGTTGTGGGGAAAATAAATCCACTAGCTTTCCTCCCGCCCAAACTCAGTATAGAGAAAACCCGAGTTGTATTCAGCATTAAAAGTAAAATTCTATATTTATTTGTTTTTAAAATGGACTTAACTAAAGCAGGATTTCATGGCTCACCAATAAACAACTTTTTAAAAAACTTTCCCATTACAATTACGAAGAGGAAAAAACCCCAAGAAAAAAAAAAACAACCCAAAGAAAAAAAAAGAATAAAAACAACAAAAAGAACAAAAAAAAAGAAAAAAAAAGAAAAAAAAAAAAAAGAGCCAAATCTCTAGTATGTCTTACAGCATATTAGGAGTATACCCAACCTCAATGAATTTTTATTAACCTCTCACTGCTTCCGAATTCAGAATGTCCCCCAAATCAGAGTCCAAAGTCCAACATCAGAAGCTGCCGAACATCTTCCCAACACAACTGAGCACCACAGACAGTCGGTGCTGCTCAGGCTCCGGGGTAGTTTGGCGGTACGGCCATCACCCATGGGAGCTACAATGGGGGAGGCACACCGGTTTGCACATTTGCATTTTTTAGTCCACAGTGCAGTTATTTAGCGGCAAAGCCTTGGGTCCCATATACCTGTTTAAATCTGCAGGGAACTGTAATAAAGGATTTGGCCCTGAACTTTATTTGGCAAGTAGCTGCTTTCCATGCAATGCACTACCAAGAGAAACCGTCCTTACCAGCCAGCCCAGAGCATCTCCTGCCATCAGAAACCTTTTTCCCGAGCCATGAAGTGGCCTTTCCACACAATATTGGCAACCTGTCTTAAGCATTATTTCATATGTTTTATTCTATTTGCTTTCCCACAGATCACCCTGCTTTAAACCACGGCTATGCAGAAGCTAACAGGCGTACTGTGTCGGTGGGACCCAGCAGAGCAGGGACACTCGTGCCCGACCTTTGCAGCAGCCCTCACTGTTGGGGTGGGATGCTAAAGGCTGAGCATCCTTGCTGGAGGACCTGGCTCTGACTCAGGTCTTGTCAAAAGCTTTAAATGCAGGCATTCAAGAAGGTCACTGGAAGTGAATACAAGTGTACTCGCAAACCAGAAGCCTAAAAGGGAAAAAAAACCTGCATCGTGTTAAGTAAAAGCTGCTGTAGAAACCACACAGCATGTGCAAGCGATTAGATTATGTTTCACAAGAGCCTTATTCTGAGCTAATTTTTAGGGAATTGATCTTATCATGCAAAACAGGAGCCTCAACCTTCTCAAACCAAGGGGAGACCTGGCTGAGAAAGGACTGCAGAGTCGTGCACGATGACCCACTCACGAGCTTCACCCGCTCCCGCAAACCCCACCACCATCGACTGCTCAGAGCAATTCCACCTCCAAAACCTCCCGGCCTCACAGCTGTAAAGCAGCACAGCTGCCAACATGTCAGGGACACCAACCGGCTCCTGAAACACCTGCTCTGAAATATCTGCCCTCTGCAATTAAATATTTAGATGATGCTTCATTTATGAAAATTAGATTTTAGGCATGAATTAAGACTAACTTAATTATTATACTAAAACATGAAAATGATAGTATATTATTAGAAACATATTTTTCTTGCAAAACTGTGTTTGTGATCTAGCCAGGAAAAAAAAAAGTTATGAAATAGACTTTTTATAGTAGGTGTTAATTCTGAATAATTAGGATTAGGCACTGGGGATTTGCAACCCAAATAAAAATTACCTAATTAACCCTTATATTGGCCCTAACAGAGAAGCCAAATAGTTCAGCAATAAAAAAAAAAAAAAAAAGAAAAAAAAAGAAAGAAAAAAAAAGAAAAAAAGAGAAAAAAAAAGAAAGCAGCCCTCCACACACATAAATGAATATGTAATAGTCTAAAACCAAAATGGGATTTAAAAACACCCCTTTGAAAATATTTATAAACCTGACAAGAGCCATTCAGACAGCTGGGATTTGGATTTGCTATGATGCGATCGATACGATCCAGACATTTTACGATCACATCCCCAATTAGGAAATGTGAAATCATCTCAGGTCTTTTTTCTTGACGCTCTCCTAATGGTGCTGCTACCTTCTCTAATTTCCTTTTATAGTGACTATTACTCTTATTCGGGCTATATTTATTTTGTTTGTCTAGATTTTCTCAGGTATTGCGTGGCAGGTCCAGGAACTGATGCAGTCATGGGAAGAAGACCTGGCAGCCTCTTGGCCAACACCCCAGCCAGGAGCGACAGACAACGGCAGGGACTGAAGCCTCCTCGACTCCTCTGGAAGTTCAACCCTGGGCATCGCTCCTCAGAGCTGGGTTGGATTCATGGCCAAGACAATCATTCCTCCATGCAAAGGTTCTCTGAAAGAAACCCTGGGCAGCAGCACACCACAATGGGCGTAAAAAAAGGAGGTTCTCATGGCCACAGGCAGGAGTGCATTGTTCGAGCAGAAAATAATTTTCTTCCTTGGTCAAGGACAAAGGTAGATATTATAGACTCCTGCAAACACTAACGGTGCTGGAGAGGGCCTCCAGCTCATTTCTCTGCCCAAGGTGTAATATTCAATACATAAATCCAAGGTAAAAGTACTCTGCTCCAGTTCCATATGTTTTAAAGCTTCTTGTGTTTTCATTTCGTAGAAGACTTGGCAAACTGCAGAAATATGAGCCAGCACTTGAGCTGAAACAAGAACTGGCCAAACTTTGAGGTTGCTAGGTTTTGAGATGCATGTAAAATCAAGTCAGACCCCGTTAGATACAACTGTATTCTACAACTTAGGAAAACATGGAGGTGTCTCCAGCTTTTCATGACAACAGGTGAAACATGACAAACAGGTCCCAGATTGCTACAAAATGTGGCACCAGCCTCACTCAGTATGTGCAAATTCTCCTCTCACATTGCATCTGGACAGATATATACCATTTCCTAAATTACCAGTGTAAGAACACCACGATGCCATTGGCAATCTAAGTGAATTGTGTGTGATTGCCGAATACCGAATGATGCTGGTGTAAATGAGATGAAGTTTTATGTCTGAAGAGCTTCATCAGCCTAATATTTAGCCAACAGTAATTACCACCCTTATTAAGAAGTAGCAGAAACATTGGTGAGTGTTTGTAGACAGATGCAATGTACGTGAACATTGATACAGTCAGGAGGAAAAGAAAGTGTAAGTTTTCTGATGCCCTTTACAGGTTCCTCTCATTCAAGTAACCATGAACAGCAACGTTTAAATAACTTCTGATATACAGCGGTTTCGCTCAGAAAAATGTGTAGTACAATTTACTTGGTGAACGCTTGCTGCCTTAACATTACAGAATTCCCACCCTTCTCAGTCTTGTTTGAAGCGTGGCTCTGACGTGTCCCTCCAGGAGGGATATAAGAGCGGGGGGAAGCACCATCCTGGACTTGCCCTACACCCTGAGGTGGGAAGCCCTCTGCCACGGGTATATCTCATGGAGGTGTGGGAGGGATTTCATGCCGGCTCTTGTGCAGGGTGAGCATCCAGCCCGGCCCGCAGTCATCGGCTGGCAACTGTCAGACCTCGCGTCTCATGAGCCCTCTCCCTCCCAGGCTTCCTCCAGCAGCCGTTTCAGCGAGGTGCCCCAGGTCCCTTGGGATACCCCTGTAGCACTCAGGTGCCAGCCCCCATCGCCCTGCAGTACCCATGAGCAGAGCTTCCCCGCGGGACCACCCAGGATCAGTGCCAGGCTGCTAACTGCAGACCACGCTCTGCCTCCCAGGAAAACGGGGATTTTGCTCAAGGTTTATAGATTCAATCAAACCTCCTCGAATAATTCCCATGGAAGAACTCAATATACATGAGGCTGAAGCCTTAATTTTTTAAGTTTGCTTTTCCCCTGCTGTACAGATTAAATACATAATTTGATTTCATCTCATTCAATTTTAAAATGATTAATCTTATAAAAAACCCCACACGAGTGGTCCCAGCCCAGTCCAGCTGGACAGGTGCATCTGAATTGCAAAGCGGAGCCCCATCGCTGACCTGGATTTCCCCTCCCTCCGTGCACACAGGCACCGGGAGCACTGAGTCCTGTACCCAAAATACCGTCCCCAACAGAAAGGACAAGCCTGCAAAATCCAGGTCCCCAAGTGCACCGTGGTGCCCAACAAGAAATGCAGGGCTCCATTTTCCTCTGCTGGCAAGTTGCCTCCTGCAACATCGGCTGGATTTCCTTCTTTTACAATCTGGAAACAATATAAATGGGAGATAACTTGCAATCCTTAATGCTTTCCATCCTCTTTGCAAAATCTTTTTATAATGCTCAAATAGTTGGCTTCCAGTGATGATATTATAATGATCCTGGGGAGTACTGTGAAACTGAGAGTAAATTCAAGTCAAATACATTTTAGAAAATTAATACAATATCACAGACCTTATATTGAATAATTTTCATTACAGGATATAATTCTCTTACTGGGGAAGAGCAATAACATGGTGATTGTTGATGTTGCCAGTGCTCTTTTATATATATTTTTTTAAAATCTGCAATACTTAGGCATTAAATTGTGCTGTTATAGTTGCTCGGCAACCATAACTTCTACATACGCACCTCCCATGGTTTTGTAGCAACAACAATCTTATGATAACAAGGGGATGGGTATCTTTTTTGCAATCAAGATTCTTCTTGATATGCAAATTTATGCAACATTTTATGTATTATGTATGGAAAAAATTAAAATAATTATTTCATTTGAGTAATGAGCCTTAAGTGTTGATTTTGGTTTTAGAATTGCAGGAATGGACCTGCTGAAAATTTGATACCAATAAACAGAGGGAATCCACTGGCATACAGTAAAACAATTATATTCTCTTTGGAACACCTGCTATTTACATATTTCAAGTGCGAGATACAAAACAGGGGTGGGGAAAACATTCAGGGTTTGTGTGATTTTGAGTTTTGGAGAGGAAAAGCAAATGGCAATTTCAGGAAAACAAACCAAAACAAAACAAACAAACCAACCCTAAGAAAAATAAACTCAAAGTAAATTCAGCACCTGCAGATCAGGCTAAAGTTAGGTTACTCTTCTCAAGAGAAAAACTGAACGGCCTGAGCGCATCTCCGGGACCCAGTGCAGGAGACCACTTCAATATAAGATTTTTCTTGGAGGTTTTAATGCCTGATAGAAACTTGGGCATCCCCAGAGCAAGAGGCAGACACACCTGGGTGCCACACCTTCATGTGGAGGACAAGCATGTGCCTTAGTGCAGCGGGGAGAGACTCAAAGGGAAACAAAAAATAAATCTCAGCTTCCAAGAACTTTGCCTTACGACTCTTTGGGCTGAAGTGGAATTTGCCTGTGGAAATGCTATTGTCATCAGAAGTTGCACCTCAAACTGTTTCAAACTCTACGCAGGAGATTTCTCCAGCACAAGGTGTCCAAGAGTCCCATCCGCTCCCATGAAAAAGTTTCACTGATGCCTTCAGATGGCTGAGCCCTCACATCCTCCTCCTCCTCCTCCTCCTCTTTCTCTACGGAAATCAGTGGGAGCAGCCCAGTGATTTCAGTGGAAAGGGCATGGAGAGCAAAAATCTGAGGTACTTCTAGGTTAGTTGTCATGTTCCATAAGGGCAAAATACCTTACATCAAATTAAAGCAAGAAAAGTAAATTTGCTGGAAAAAGCATTTTCCATTCCTTTCAAGGTTTCGGGTTTTTTCTGTCTTCAGAATGGTCCCATACTCAAAATACATTTATTTTTATTCTCATCCTCTGTACGAAGAGAATAAAAACCTAAATACAAAAGTTATTAGACCATTCTGCAAGAACATCTATGGACCTAAGTGATTCTCTTCTTAATTGTTTTAATTAAGAAAAAAGCCAAATAATCTACATTTCCTTTTAAATTACTAGAGGTAAAAAATAATTTGATATTGCATAGTGAATTTGGATGAATCTGTTATCGGGCAACAACTCTGAGTGATTTTAACCATCTAATGTAATAATACAAGTTTATTTCCTTTCAACTAGAATAGACTTCAAATTTTCACACAAATTAGAATGCAGCTTTATTCTCTCCATTGACATCACTTTCTCATTTGAAGCAGATTTCTCCACCATAAACACAATCTAGTTTCTTCTTTCTTGGTATCTGGGATATAACTGGCAAATCTATGTGGCACCACACAAGAGGGAACCACTATGTAGATCAAAGAGGTAATTTTCCCTGTTTCATCTTTCCCTAATCAGGATATCCTCCAGCTTCTGGAAAGCCTTGTAAGTACCTGAACATCACGTCTCTTTATTAAGCTACAAATGCTCTGAATTGAGCCTCCTGCTTTGCAGACGCGGTTGTTGAGTGCTAACTCCCCCGTACCCGTAACGGCGCGATCCGCGCTGGTCTGCCCGCATTTGTACCAAATCGTGCTGCTCTAAGAATTGCACTTTTCTACTGCCCTGGGGCCACCAAAAAAAAAAAAAAAAAAATTATCTACCCACCAGCGAGACTGTAAATACAAAAATAAACAAGCCTGCCCTGTACTCTTTCAAGCAATGACTTTTCTGAGCAGGAGAAAGGAAGCCCCTGCTGAAAGCAGCCTCCTGGTCCTGCACCAGGACACTGCTGTGCATCTTTCCCGGTCACCCGTAAGAAAGCCTACCTGGCCCAGCCCTCATCACCTCCCAGAGCTGAAAGCCTTTAAAAAAGTGCCTTAACTCAGATGTGCCGTCAGAAGTGGCGGCGCAGGGAAGCTGCCGCATCACTGCGACGCACTAAACATTTCCCCAAGGACCTTATGGTCTGGGTTCCAAATATAATTAGGAGAAATTTCAAACACTGCTTTAGATTACGTATACAGTAACATGCAGTACTGACATAACTATAGAGAATATTTCTTAAAGTCTTCAATCATCAAGTCATATTTTGTCTTCTTTACTTATAGGTCATTTCTTTGACAGAATAAATTATTATTAGCCTCTTAGTTTAAATGTAAAATTTAGCAGAACTATAGTGTCACTGCTCTCTGGGTTCTTTCTTTCAGCATTTCTCTTTCATTAAAACTGCCTTTGAAATCTTTTACCCTCTACTATATCTGAAGCCCAGTGAGGACACTCTAATTTCTGAAACCCTGTCTGTGCTAAAGGAAAATGTGGAGGCTTAGGCTCCCACATCATTTGGTTTTTTGCCTTTTTTTTTTTTTAGGATACCGAGATCACAGACCTTCTGGTATACAACAGGCTGGGAGAAGACAGCCAGAATATGGGATGTGCTGGGAGATTTTTCAGTGGAAACTATGCATTTTCTCAGAGCACAGTTCTTCTCTTAATATGTGAGGAACAAGACCAAATAAAAATAACTATTTTTGTTAAGGCATATCTCTTTCTGATCCCCAAAATTTTTATATGCCATATATGCATGTGCATCTATAAAATATTACTCTGAACAGAGACAACTTATGAAATTCAACAGGCTCAGCCCTTTTGAACATCATAAGGTTTGCTGGCCAGGCTCATGTATTCGTGTAAAATTTTTCACTGCCTCCAGAAACCTTTTTTTCTGCTCAATTCTCTTTGCTGCTCAGAAGTGTTTGTAAAGCGTACAACTGCTATGCGCACATCCAAATCGTGCCACGCACCAAACCCACTGCGTAAGCACTCTGATTGTCAAAGTACATGCAAGAGACGTGCCAACTTCCCGCCTGGGATCATACCGGGAATCAAACGCTCACCGAAGTTGGGACAGCACTTGGCTCGTGCTACCACACTAAACTACATCCAAACTACCACGGATAAGCACTTTCTCACAGTGTTTTCACAAGACCCTGGGTGCTCGTTAAGAGGCACAGTACATTTGTTAAAGGTGACACCAGCATTGAAGCAAAAAAAAAAAAAAAAAAGGGGGGGAGGGGGGAAGAAATCACAACTGACCAAATATTACATTGCTGGAAACAGTTTCATCTACTCCTGCAGTTCTACTTTGAGCAACACAATGCCAGCAATAAGAAGGGTCATAATAAAAAGTGTTAGACTTGCCAAGGCAATATTTCACTGGGCTGAAACATCTTATTACACAGCCAGCAAGATTGTTTAAGTGCTGAACATTTTGCAAGTTAAATCTCTATAAACATGACTTCAACATGCAAAGAGTAGCTTAACTGTAGCGGTTAGCAACTGCCATCCCAACTGCCATCCATGTCCTATGGAAAACTAAAATTGCATCAACATTTTATAAAAACAGGAATTTAAAGTCTTCTGGAGAGGGTGAGGTTATAATACTGTTGGACCAATACTATAAAACAGGAAAGATTTCATCCTACTGCAATAATTCTGCTACTCTGGTGCAGGGTTTCCTTAAAAATGTGCATCTGCATTGCAATGTTTACAGATGCTCATGATTCTTCTTGATGTATTTCCCCCAAATCAGAGGATTTCCTTTGGACAGTGGCTGATTTTCAGCTGGGAAACCTAAAAAAGGTTGCGACTTTTGAGCAAGGGCCCCTCTGATCCTCCACTTGGCAGGATGATAGAGCACCCACTGGAAATCTGTGCCATAAATTCGAGAGGACCACGGAAACTGAGAAATGCAATCCTAAATCCCCGACTCCACAGCACCACAGAGCCAGAGCAGCATCGTAGTGGGGGACGACTGGCCTGAGGTATATAAAATTGCAGATCTACAGTTCCCACACACCTCCCCTTTCACACCTCCTGTCTGTCTCCAGAAACCCGCTCCCCGAGCAGGATTTCCAGTAATCACAGAGTATGCAGCCTTTGGGGGTCTAAGCCATTAATTCTGACCTCCCTGTGCCATAAAACTGCAGTAGATCCTGTAAAGCCCTTTAGGAAGTTAGGTGTCTAATTCCTGTTATCCAAGGCCATTGCATAGAAGGAAAAAAAAAAGCAATTAGGGACCGTAAACTCGCTCTTAAAAGTTTCATATAAGATTCCTAAATCTGTTTTGAATGATCAGATCCTGTGGGAGAACTTTTATCTTTTGGAGGTTCTCACACTGTATTTTGAGATGCAGAGCAGCTAGAACATGGCTTAGTGTTGTACGGCGTAGCATGAAGCAGCATACAACAGAGCAAAGAGAACTTCATGTGATTTTCAATGTTCCTTTACTGGAAAAAATCTCATTAAGAAGAAGGGTGGAGAACTTTTCCTCGCAAAAAGGCCAGAGGATGAAATTTCCATTGTATGTTCCATAGCAATTTGTAAATAAATATACCTAGTAACTAGTAATTAACATTTTATTAGATAAATGACTCATGCTCGCTAAATTACCATGCATAAATATGCTATTAATATGCAGTAGAACTTATAGTTCAAAGCTATCAGCAATGTAAACATATGTTCACACACTCCATCTCAGTATACTCTTGTATCTACATTCAAGGACTGCCATGCAAATACAGCAGTGATTTAAGGGGTTTCAAACTATAAGGGAAAACGACACCTTTCGACTGAGCTTAATCCCATGATGGGATGAATTTGCTTCAGCCCACAAGAAGGCAGATCCATCACTGTGGAGCTGTTTTGCTCCCTGCTGATTAGCAGTGGAGAGAAAGCCTCATTTTCTGACCATTACAGAAATGTCGGGCTATCTAGTGACTGAGGAGGAGTAGAGCATTTCATGCAGAGATAGGAGCCTGCCTTCATGGCACCCAGTGCACATGTGCAGTAAGCCAATTAGCATCCTGATGCAATTGCAATAAGCAGAACCGACCCCATCCTGTACAGGTGAAGATGTATCACAAGACGTATGCCCTGCAAAGAAAAGCCTCCCTTCCCCCCCACCATCCTCCTGCCCAGTGGTATAGGCTAAACTAAATATTCCCGACCTTCACTTGTAACGTAAAGTCTCCTATTACCACTTTGGCCCATTTTTCTACATCCTTGTGCGCCCACACACGTAATAGCAGAGAGCTTTGCATCACTCGTGAGCCCAACCCTGCCTAGCAGCAAAGCGGGGTACACTGCTCCCATTTCGCAGGTGGAAGGCTGGAGCAAAGCAAGATCAAGTGCTTTGCCCATGACTGCACAGGACAGAGTATCAGGGAGGGCGATCGCTTCAGCCTGAGGTCAGTCCTTCAGCCGCATCACCCTGCCTTGCTCTGAGCAGGAATAAGTGTTAAAGTATGACAGACTTCAGAGAGATTTTAAAAAATATGTGAAATTAATTTCCTGTGCGTGCCTTTCCTCCTCCCTGTTAGAAACCTCTTTTCTAGGAAATAACCAGCAGTGCTTAGTGTTTGGCACTTATCCTGCTGTCAGGTTCTCCAAATACACGACTTGTAGGAATTTCTGTTAGTACGTAAAATATGGCACATGTGAGAAAAGGTTAACCTAGACACCTTACAATCCAGCTCTTGATTAATTCTCATTTTAGAGCAAAACAAAGCATAGCAAGTGGTATTAGGGTGACAACCAGATAGCGGAGAGCACCAGGGATCAGGAGGACTCGAATGCAGAACGTCCCTTGAAAAGAGCACTTCTACCTACCCGCGCTTTCAGACACAAAGTTGAAAGCAACTTTACTTTCTTCAGGAGCTAACCTGCATCTACGCAGCTCAAATCTGTGTCCATCCTGAAAGGCTGAAAGGGCAGAGGGGGGAGCCAGGGAGCCTTAGTAATTTTGGGATGGATACCAGCCCACCAGCTCTGCTCTGCACCCCAGCCAGGCAAGGGAGTCTCGATGCTCCCCTCTGCTCGCAGCCACCCTGAACATACCCCAAAGCGAGTACTCACCTGGGCACGCATGAGCAGCTAAGCACCTCCTACAGCTGGTACCACTCTTTTACATCCCTTAAACACATTAATAGCTTGTTAGAGGTCAAAGAAATCATGACTTGCCAATTCCCTCCCCTGGAAAGTCCTACCCTCAGCCCCTTACCTGGTAAATGTAAAGGCATTGAGGAGCCACTTGATGCTATTCACTCTGCCTCTAATTTAAATACATAGTTCAACCAAACCCCTTATTTTATTGTTTCCTTGGGCAGTGATTAACCTTCTCATCCACTACCACTGAGCACAGGTTTCGACTGACAGAATATTTTGGCAACTAATTCCCTATCAGGCAGAGGACAAACATTGCCCCGCAGTTCAAAGCTGCCTCTTCCTCTTCTCCAGGTGCCTCTGGAGTGCACAGTATCGTTTATGAAACGCTTTAAAAGGCTACACAGAGCTATACAATGAGAGTATAAAACTTTTTGGTTAAAATATCAGACACACTGCACAAATCAATATCCATTCCCATTTACAGAGCATACTAGGAACTGCCTTTTGCTACCACAAGTTCAATATTGTTAGAGGGGCTGTACTGAAAAATTAACCTTAGAAATCTGACAAGAGCTTGTTTTTCAGAAATGCGGGGGAATAAAACACACTTGAAGTTGTCTGTGTGCTTTTTCAAACTAAGCAGGAAATTTGGTAAATGTGTGCTATGTACAAACAACATAAAATACACATATCTGGGTAGATGTTTTCCATAACAATGCTCTGAGAAATTGCATTAAATCTCAGATATTATCCCCGGTTTTATAGAATTGCCCACAGAGACAGACACCAACAGCACTATTAAGTATCAAGAAAGTACCAGGCTTGTTACAGGAGCTTTATGAGAGCCAAGGATCAAATATTTTTTCACAGTTTTATGTGGATAGTTTCATGAAAATTGATCAGGTCTAAAAAGTCACAGTCCAAATGAAGCTAAGGTTAAAGATAATTTATACATGATATTCCTAATTTTATTCTGAGCCCTTTTATTACTATGTAGGCCTTTATGACTTTAAAGAAAATGTCAGTGGCAGCAAATGACATTGTACTGAATAATCTAGTTATGAGGGAAAAGACATTTAAAACTATTCCATATCAGCTTTGCTCTGTTCTGCTGAACTTACAGTTTTATCCCACACAGCCGGGCAAAACTCCTCTCTCTATTTTTAAATCCTCTTCACGGTTGCTTTACGAACCAATGTCTATTCTTCTTCTCTTCTTAATTCTTTTGAAATTTCATGTTTTTCTCTTTTTTCGAGGGAATGCAGTTATGACCTCACATGCGCAGGGGCTCTTCACCACGTGTGTTTCTGTCTCAGCAACCCAGCCGAGCCCGGAATGTTTAGGACGTAAAAATTTACTCGCTTCCTGATGCTTGTGCAGCTTACCTGTCCTTGAGAGCAGCTACTGTATTCAGATCAGCCTCACAGCAGGGACATCAATCGGAGACACATTTCAGCAACTCTTTACGTTGACAGCCGAGGTATTTCCTTAAATTGCTGCCTGTGCCACGCTGGGAGCAGGGGTGGGTTTGAAAGGCATCTTCCTCGGAGCAGCCCATTTCCCAGTTTGCAGGATTTGTTCCCACCTCCCCTTTTCCTCCTTTTAGCCAATCTCTAAATAAGAAACAACAACAACAAAAACCCCTAAAAAAGACTATGGATATTTAGGGTATTTTTATAGACCCTGGCTTGCTTGGTTTTCGGACAGACGTCTGTCTCTTGCCAGCAATGTTTGCATTTTTTTTCTTCTTTTTTCCAACCAGAAAAAATGGCAGCCATGCAGAGTGATGCATCAGGCAGACTGCTGACATCCCTCTGACGCCACCGTTTGATGCACGGAGTCTGGAGGAGCATCTTTTCCCAAGGAGGTGTCCCGGTGCTTCCCAGAGGGGTGCCCAGATCAAGCCCTGTCCCTGCCGCTCTCCAGCACAAGGTCTCCTCGTGGTGGGACAACCTGCCATGGGATGAAAGACCTGCCCGGTGAATGATGGCCAGATATGTGCTTCCCAACACTATGGACATTTAAATTACTGACATGAACTAAAAGTGCCTAAAATCCACCAGAAGGATTCTCTGAATATTTAGGGATTCGATGCAAACAGTGTTCCTTGAAGCATTTTGTCTTTGATGTAACAGAAGGATGAACACATAAATCTGGCATAGGTACAGTTCTGTAATTGTTATAAATGAAGCTTATACATGAATATCATTGTGTGCATTTACGGAAAAGAAACAGTATTAATAAATGAAAATAAAGAGCATTTCCATATAACTTGTTGGGACTGTATTTCAATTGCTTAAAAAAACTCCGATGTTAAACAGCTTGCTTTTTTTTTTAGGTGCGTCTGTGTGATTTCTTGCACATGGAAAGAAATTAGAGTTCTTATCATTAACAGTCTTTCCAAATTCTGCCACTGTCTGAATCAACACTACCCCTGGTTTTCCAGATGCTTGTTTGAAAGGCAACTGTTATTGCATGTCATAATTGTGTTCATAGCTGAGTAAACACCTTCACAGGTGCAAAAAAGATCCAAAGGCTGCGAAAGTTGTAAAGCTGAAAAAGCAGAAACTTTATAGCTATGTCACGAACAAAGAAGATGTAGAAATGAAATACAATATTTTCCTGTGTCTTAAGTGTAACACTTGATTAGCTGGAAAAGCAGCTCGAGTCTTGTGTCCGTGCACAAGATTTAAACAAAAATGTAGTCTTGTTTGAAAAGTGATTAGGTAAAAATGTCATTGATTCCTAAAGCAAATCTGCTCACTGAGTGCTTCAGAGCCATAGACTTCTTTTTCTTGATACTATTTATGTTTTAACTATCTTTCAGCAGTGGTCAAATTTAGCTATCATGGTATAAGAAGAGCAGAAATTGTTAAGACAGGTGTTTTTCCTAAGTGCAAAGCCAATTCTTGGCTGCAACGTTTGGCTCTCCCTGCTTTTTTTGTTGAGTGCATCTATCTTTCCTCGCCACTATCTTCCGTTAATATTTCTTTTAATCAAAAAACAGTCCCATGAAGCAAACTTCTCTTGGGTCAACCAACCGCCTCAGTCTGCGGCAGCTTATCTGAGAAGGCAAAGGACAGCAGACCTGAGATGTGCAATAACCTTTCTACGATACAAAAAACAATAGCAATTTAAAGTAATATCTCCTGTCCAGTTTAATACCCTGCAGAGGAAGATGTTAGGACTATATTGCCTGAACTTCAGCATTCAAACTCCTGTGTCCCTTTCAAAAGGCTGGAGAATCAGTTCTTGGTTATTTTTGCAAAAATTATGGCATCTGTGGCTGGTGAGCCAGTGTGAGCCGGTTGGAAGATGCTGACCCAGAAATAGAGGACCTGCAGGTCTGACAAGGCAACCTCAGGGCTTTCTCAAGGGCCTAAATTTGTTTTATAAATAAAAATTCAGATGTAACTATGGCAAACTATGAACATTTTTCATAAATGAGACTGGAGCTATCTTCTCAACTGTGCATCTTTGATAAAAAGTCATTTCCTAGTTACTGTAATTAGTGACATTCTTAGTTACTGCCTAAATATATATAAAAAAATATTGAACTCCTCATTATTATGCAGTTATTTCATCCAAGGATTGTTCAGATGAACAAATGCTTAATAAATCTTGCTCCATAATATTGAAGAAATTATCAAATCCCCCTTTACCCGAACAGGATCTTTTAATATGATTTTTAATGAGACAGAAGATATCATAGAAACCCTGGAAGGGTCCTGTAGAGATGTTATTGATCTTTGGAGTTAGATCACCTTAATGATTATCTTTCATAGCAGCTGGAATATTTTTTCCCTTTTCTAGTAGAAAGACACATCTGAAGGTTAAATACAGTGGGATGCAACAAACTTTTGCCAAAAGTTTATAAATCCATCACATGGAGGAGGAAGAGAGGATTATTACTCATTTCCTTTGAGCAGAATTCCCCAAAAGGCCTTCTTGCCCGTGCTCACAAAATACCAGGGCGCACAGGCCCAGGGTCTAAGGCTGCAAATCAGGGCAAAAATTAAGCCAGTTCCTGTAACAGATGCCGGAGCAAACGTGACTTCTTCATTCACTTACACGGCTGTGGCACTTCCATAGGAAATAAAAGTTCATTCGTTGAAACACCCGGCTCGTGATCGGAGACTTTCAAATTCAGCGTGTAGCCTGGTTTTCTTATTTTTAGAAGCACAGTGTCCTTTGCTACAGCGGTGCGTCAAGGAGATTTGCCTTTATCATGTCAGAGCCTGCCAAAGCCTTCCGGTGCCTCGCCAGCGCCCAGGGCTTGCCAAGGCTCGGCACCGCCGCACGCTGCTGGACGCCGGCTGAGCATCCTCACAAACATCTGGTTTGATCTTTTCCCGAGCTGAACTTCACTGAAATCATTTTATCAATTCTTCCTTGGGATTCTTGAGGGGATGTTGCAGAGAAATCAGCATGTACAGTTCCATAATGATGTTCCACGTTTTCATTCTGAAAAACAGTGCATGCGGCACCACACATTAAGGGGAATACTGCCAGTGGTTTTATAGCTAAAGCCTCACCTTCCTTAACCTTTTTTTTCTTTTTTTAATGTCTCCCAGTATTGACAAGGCCTTTAATTTGTGATCCAAGGCTGCACCACTTCTCAGGATTAAGCTGCGATACTGCATTAGGAAGCGGTACCTGCCGGCTGGGGAGGACAGATGCTCGGGGGAGCAGCTTGCACCTTCTTCCCTGAGCGTCCAGACACGGGCAGCATGCTGTGGCAAATCGGAAAATTGTAATTCATGCAACAGATAAATTTATTGGGAAAAATACCCAAAACACCCAGAGCGGAGTCAAAAGAATATATAGTGGGGCGTGAAGGGGCTCACGCCGTGCTCCTGCTCCAGGTGTTACCAGACACACGGTGCCTCGAGCATCCTTCCCACACCGCACCCCACCGCAGCTTCTGCACAATCCCGGTGGCCCTGCGGGACGGCTCTCACCCATCCCTGACGTCGGTCCCAGGGGCCAGATCTGCAATCCCCCACCAGGCACCGGCTGCAAACACAATTTAACAGCTTTCGGTTCTCCTCCTAGACCGGGATGAACATACCCCAGGGTGCTCCTGAAAGACAGGAGATGGCACTCGCTGCCTCGGGCCCCAGAGCAGCCGCACGCCCGGGCTCATGGGGCTGCTGGACAACGGGGACCGAGCGGTCTGGGGGCTGCGTGGGCACCAGTGCTGCGAGGAGGGGGCCAGGAGCGGGGCTGGGGGGGGCCCGTGGCAGCTCTGTGCCGCTCAAGGATGCTGCGACAGTGGAGCATCCCTCCAGTGGCCCTTTAAGCCAGATTGAAAGATGCTCTGCATTGCCAGGCTGACAAAAAAGCGGCATTAGCCGAGCTGTGAAACTGGCTCTGTATGTTTAATGTCTCTCAATGGCTGGGGTGGGATAGCACGGCATCAACTGAAAGTCAAGCAGCTGAATCCTTGTGCACTGCTTTGAAAAATTAGGGGCATTTATAATGTCTAATATGTTGCAAGCCAGGATGATTTAACAGATGGTTTAAAAAGAAAATCAGCATGTCAGGCAAGGCCCATTGTGTAGCTCTCTGTAGATTTCTATAGAATGTGAGAGTGATAAAAAATGTTTTTCTTCTCTATTTCAATACCGAAAGATGTTAAAACTTGAAACCTTGGGGGAAATTGGTTAATTACCCTCACGGTGTCAGTGGTCCAGAGCACTGGGAAATTTCAATTCCCTGCAGAAAGGGGTCAAATACGGAACAACCAGGACACTTTTTAAACTCTTGTTAATGCCTCATAACCTTTAATGAATAATTTTCAGTATCACGGCCAAGCTAACCTCACACAAAAGATAGTAATATTTACCTCTTCACAGCTTCTCCTTAATTCTGTGCACAAAGAGAAAAAATATAAACATCATCTTTGCTTCCATGTAGACATAATACAAGATTGCAAATTCAGATTCTTAAATGGCTGTGCTTCTGTTGTACATTGATTTATAATTTCTGTACAGTTTTAAATTTAGGATGCACAACCAAGTTAACTTTTCTTATACAAGTAGGGTAAGCAGGGATTTCCCCATACCATGCATTCAACAATTACAATGTATTTTTATTTTAGAAAGAAGAGTTAATATTTAAAGTTGCCCTTTAATACCCATTTGGAAACACTGATTGAATAATAAGCCAAGCAGCTCAGTGTATCACATCTCTATTAAATTCTCTTGCCTTTTTTAAGATTAAAAGAAAAACTTTTTTCTTCCTCTAAATGCAAATCTTTCCATGTAACACTGTGCCTAATCTACTACAACTAATTAATCTGTTTGAGCTGATGAAATGTTACCTCTGCATTTTTTGTTCCTTGTATACAATTATTGTAACAGTGGTGAATAAATCAATATTCCCAATCCAACTGTAAAAAACAATCAAGAAAAGCAGTGCTTCTCAGGGAAAAAACACCAAATAATATTTATTAACTCTGTCTCAATCCACAGCAGAGCCTAATACCATTCAAGCATTTTCTGCAAGTGTAATAAGCAAACTCAAATACATGATGAAAGTGGCACATGCCAATAATTTCACCATTTTACACTGCAGAGTAATTGAAGGATTTAATGAGAAACAAACCAATAAAAATAAATAGACCATGCGAGAGGAGGAGAAACTGAGCTAAAATGGAAGTTGCTCCATTGTGAGTTTTAGGGGTTTTTTGCATGGTTTGACCAGGAAAAAATGGTGTTGGGACAACTGACTGTTTATTTCTACTTATTTTGCATTTTGCAGTTTGATTTCAAAAGAGGAAAATACCACTTGTTCTATCTAGATTCTATTCTGCATCAATATGCTATCCTTTTGCTGCCACTTCCGACAGATCTGTTATTTTCCTGCTGAATTATATGATGAATAGAACCTTTCTGCCTGAAGTTAGAAACTGTTTCTGTTGTATTGGTATTTATAAATAACTCTGAGCAGCCTAGCCTTTTAAATAATGGCACAGAGTCCTTCTGCTTTTAGAAATGTCTATAAATCACAGTCTTCATGAAAGGAATTCTGATTACAAACAAACTCCTTTGTCTCAGCAGTGCCCCTAAATTTTGGCCGTGGGCAAACGTCTCACTGAAGGATGCCACCAGCACATGAGTTGATACAGAGCAGGGCCCATACACGCTTGGGCAGAAAGAACGTTATGGCCTTACATCTTTTTGATGTACGTTTTTGGTAATCCCAAAGCTGGATCAAGCTTTCCATCGGTCTGACATAGCAAAATCTCACAAATGGATTTTTTTTTGGCGGGATGAAGAATTTTGACCTGTACTTCATCCACCCCAAAGCTGGTACCACAGTGCCAAAGCTGTGGGTGGCCGTACCAGCATGGATCCTCCTGAGTGGGATTTTGGCAGGGCATGAGATCAGAGATGCTTCCAACCGAGCCTGGGATAACACTTGGGGAGGAGGAGTTCACATTCAAAAAAAAATACCCTAAAACTTTTGAGGGACTAAGGCAAACATGGGAATGGTTAGTAAAGGCCAACAAGAGAATTGTTTGTCACTTGCTGTCTCCATTTGAAATATAGATATTTAAAATATATATTCATTTTTTAGACTGAGAAATGTGGACAAGAATGGGTTCCTCACTTGCTAAGTGCGTGAGACAGGCAAAGACAAGCCTGCTAAACCTGTATATTCAGAGCAATCATTTTAAATATTGAGTACTGTACACCTGGTAAAAGAAACAATAAAACATAATCTCATCTCTAAAGGGGATTATTTTCAGCTGCGTTGTTTTGATGTTTTTCCTTGTATGCACAGTTGAAAACACTGACTTGTAATAAGTTATTGCTTTGTGTGGTGCTTTGGGAAAGAGGGAGAGGGCAGGTTCAAAGACCAAGTGCGGAAAGGGCTCTCCCTGGACAACAGAGGTCCAATCTCAGTGTACAGGTCAGCGACCCTTTTATAAAATCTTTGAAGTGCTTTCTTGAAGAGTATTGACTGACCAAAGCCTTTTATTTCATATCAAGTTCAAATGTAATGTCTTTATGAGCATAATGCACAAATCAATGAAGCAGGACATTCAGATTATTTAGATAGAGCTGAGAGCGTGCAGCATACACCAAGGCATCTTTAAAACCATTCCTAGCCTTCAGATAATATTGTATCCCACTATGTTGTTTACCAGACAAGCATTTTACAAAATAAGGTCCACTAACAAAATATTTAATCTCTCTTTACTTGTCAAAATAGTAAGTTTTGCCCAGACAATGCACAATGCAACAGGAATTGCTGTTTTGTCTCCCTTAGCAAGCCGGAGGTTAGAAGAATTTTAAATCCCACATTCCTCTGTCTTCACACTGGCAAACCACCATTATTATTATTATTATTATTATTATTATTATTATTATTATTATTATTATTATTTCAGTAGTGTGGAGGACATGGACTCTTTTATACTCTGTTCTTATACAGAACAAAAAAATTCTCCTTGCCCCATAAATCTTACAGTACCTCTTTTTGCAGCAAATTTAATCTGTATTACTAGCAGAGTTCAGTGAATAGAACTTTCATTTTTCTGGGGCCCTCTTACTTCTACCTGAAGGACACCATGTCTCATCTCCACCCATGACAACAAGCAGACAGCCGAGTCTCCTATCGCAGAGCCAAACCACCTAACGCTCTACAGACTGTCTGTGCGGATGTTGTGCTGGTCCCCAAGCTCCATCACTCCAGACTGAACTTCTTTTACCCGTGCCCCATTTTCCTGCCCTCCTGGCCGGTGGCAGCCCATAACCCCATGCAGCACGACATGGTTATGGGCTCTGCAGCTGCTGCAAGGGCCAGAGGCAAAGTTCCTCCCTGAAGCTCCCTGACTTTGTACATTCAGGGCAAAACAAAACTGTTTAGAGAAGATGGATTATAGAATAAGAAGTTATTACAGTACAGCACAAGGTCACTTGTACTTTCAGTGCCAACAAGTTATAAAGGTCTCACATTTTTGGCAGGAACACCTTACTAATGAAATACAAACCATCGTGTTATGAACTTTAATGTTTTTGCAATGTTTTAATGGACCTTACTCAAGGACCAGACTGACTATATGTTCATGGGCTTGCTTCGTGTGCTAAGTGTTTATTTTTCACCATCCCAATGGGCGGAAAAAAGAACTGAAATTGCTCTCATGTCAAATTCATGGATGCATAAACGTGTGAGACGGAAGAATTGAGTATTATTCTCACTCCCGTCGTGACTTCTGGCAGGGAGAGGGTGGCACAGAGAGGCAGGCTGCAGGTTCCAAACCCTGACATGCCTTGGACCTGGGCTTTTCAATTCTGGCATCCTCAGATTTGTTTTTCCTCTTTTCCCAGCTGGTTACCAAGGACCCCTGACTGTGGAACAGCCAACTCCACCGTGGACTCCAGCCCTTCCAACACAGAAAAGGAAATTTCTTTCTGCAGTGCAAACCCACCCTGCTTTGGACAATTTGTCCCAGGAACCAGGGAAGCAGCAGCATCGTAGTCCTGAGTGAGACAGGAGGAGTGGCCTTTTGGGCATACTATAACGTGCCCTTATTATGTTCCATCAAAGACATCAGCAGAAAAGTCAAAGTAGCAAACAAAAGCTGTCCAAATCTTGAGTGGATTCTGGTTAGTATAACTGGTGCGCTCGATCGCCATTTCAGAGCCCCAATCATGACAAGTATTTCAGCGTTGGTAAGGACTTGGCTCACCCCACCACTAATTAAACAAGTCATTTCCAAAGAGCTGGAAGAAATGCATATGAGCAGAGCAGCTCGTCCAGCACTCCTCCAAAAAAAGGGTGAGATTTCAGGCAGAAATTGGCTGGCGACTGCCAAAGCAACATCTACCCCAACTCACCTATCGCATCCCCTACGAGACATGGCACAGCCCCGCACAGCCCCTTCCCAAGCACCCACCAATGCTGCCCATGCCCCGGCAGGCTCCAAAAATCCCAAACCAGAGTTCAAAACCAGGAGTTTCTGGAGATCTACCAGCAAAATCCAGAGCAACCCCCTCGTCCTTCCCCAGCGCTGCCTCCCGAGCATCACCGCCCATGGATGCCGGTGTCGGGGCTGCTGGTTGCAGCTCAGCCTCTGATTTCCAAAACCAGAGGCAATCGGCAGAGTGCTACAGGACTATTACACATTTTTTATGCTACAATCTGCCCTATGATCAGCTTGCCAGTTTGTATTTTTTGTTACACAAGGTGTATTTTTATTGTGAGTCTCCAACTGAAAATTTATGGAGTTTTCAGGTTGTCTGTATAAATAAATATGAATATTAGTGTGTCACACAGTGGAAGTATATGCCGTGTTTCGGTTTGGCATTGCAGTGTTGCCTTTTGCTTGCTTGTTTTTTTATTAGTGGGAATTACAATGTAGGTATTTCCACTGCCTTAGCTGTCAGCCAATCCATGTAAATTCCTGCTATTATGGGGAAAAAAGAAGTGTCCTTTCATTACCAATCAGAATTTCATTTCTGGCCTCGACTGCACCCTCGCATAAACCTTTCTCAGGAATGCCAGGACAAATAAGTGGGCTGTATCTCTTGAATGCTCATTTTTGAGTCATACCGAGGAAGATTGGCGGGTATGTTGCGTGGTTCCAGTGTAATTAGTCTTTTTTAATGAAATGGACCCTGGATATATTCCACTGTGGAGCTTCAATAATAGAATTTAAGTGAAAGTAATTTCAAAGTGCAACAGTAGTTTACATATTAGTTATTGTATAAAGAAAAAAAAAAAAGCTCTGCTGTTCTAGGTTAAATGCAATTAACATCCAGGCCTTCTGCAAGACTCCTGGGAGAGAATGATTGGTTTGGCAGGTTATTTCTCAGATTTTGATAAAAAGAAAAAGAAACCCCACATTATTTTAAGTATATACCTTTGCTGAAAATATTATAGCCCTCTCTAGATTCAAGACCTCAAAGCAACTTAGTAGAACACATACATAACTCCAGAATTTTTACTAATCAACTATTCCTCAGAAGCAAAATTGCCACTTGAGCTGCTGCCTGTATAAAATTGCAAATAAATAAAATTTTGCAAGTCCAAGTAGATGTCAATTCCTTTTGCTGTGAGAGGGGGGAAAGAGTTTTCTGTTTGGTTTGGGAAAAACCACTGTATCCAGAACTCTGATGCAGGAACAAACTTTGTGGTAATTAGAGGAAAACATATTCACTGCCTTTCCTTATTTCCTGTGGCTGTATGCTACATCTGAAGAAAAATGTGGGTTTATGAGAAATACAGAATGTATTATTCTAGAATTGTTGTAAGCCTGTTCAAATGTACCAGGAAGGATTTTTTTAATTTTTATTTTAATTATTTTTTGTCTCTAGTAAACACATGTTTTTAAAACAGTTTATTTTCTCATCTACAAAGTTAAGTCTTTCACCCCTAATTGTTTCTAAAAATTGTATTTCTATGGCTTTCTAGGAATAAAATCTAACTCTTGCCGCATCTATTAGCTAGTTTGATGGGGTCTTATTGCAAAGGACCTCACAAAAAGTTGCTAATTCTTAGTTGCATAAGAATGCTTAGATCAAATCCCACTATTTCAATGTGTCTATAGGGAAAAAAAAAAAAATATATACTAGTTAGGCCAAACACAAAACTCTGGCTGATCTATGTTGTTTTCATTGCTTTTGGAGAGTTTCCGCAGTGTAGCTGGTCCTTCACAGGCTGTTAAACACAACCTCTGGCTTGGGAAGTCCCCGAGATGGAGATTGCTGGGAGACGGGAAAACAGACAAGGAAAGCCTCGCTATACATCTCCCCGTTCCTATATTCGTCCTTATGCACCAGCTATGAGCCAACGAGACAGGGTATTGGAGCAGACAGATTATTAATAGAGCCCACAACAGCTATTCCTACAGTCCAACCAGAGCATTTTCTCTTTAGGAAATTGCAGCGTGACTGTGTCTAAAACCTGCTAAAGTTAATAGAAATATTCTCATTGACTTCTGCGAGCTCTGGACCACTCTATCGGATGCGTCTTTTCACCTTGACCTTCAGTCATGTAAAATATTTAGATATCTAGCCGAAGTTAGTCATCTAAAACATAAAGAGAAGTAGATACCTCCACAGGACAATTAATTTCATCTTTAAAGAGGTGACAAAAATATCCCCTTCCCCCCCAAGAAATATCTTGGATGCAAAGCCTAAAATAGATACCCAACTCTTAGAAGGCTGCAATAAATGATACGGCTCCCATCCCTAGTGGCACAGTGGGTGATAGTAATGATAAAGTAAACTTTATCAGTCCAACAATAAAAGGAATCAATGCCGAAAGGGAGAAACAAGATGCACACAATGCCAGAAAATTCTCCAGAAAAGGCCAGATGAGAAATGCTGAATGCAACGTTTGCATTTGGAGTAGTTTTAGGTGCGGTTTAAATTATTCCAAGCTTCCATCTTATTTCGCCCATGTTTTGTCAGTTTTCTGTACCTTTTAGTGCCTGGACCCTGGGACAGAGGCAGCTGTGACCTGCACACCGGACACCGCCACCGCAGAGCCGTGTCCCATCTTCTGCTGGCCTCGTCCCCGACCTCCGTATGCCATCACACAGCTCGAGCTGCTGAGTTTCCTTGGGAAATACTATTCGGGGGCTTGTTTATTTTGCTATTATGAGTATGTTTTGCTACAAGAAATTACACTTAATTATGTTACAATATTTTCAGAACTGTTAATATTAATGTGTTGAAAATCATTTTTACTTAATTTTTACCGGGTGTTCTTGTATAATTGATAGGGAATTTGTTATTAAATCTTTTATTTGACTGATTACTTAATCATTCCCACATGGTTATTGAAGACAATCTTACATATAATTAATTTCACTAATAGAGACTCCCCATGTTTTCCTTCCTAGGCCAGTGTCTGCATGGTTATCATGTAATTTAAGGCTTTCCTGGGGCAGCTTTAAATTATGCACATATTTGTATTAATTACATATGGCCGGATTCTGCTACCTTGTATATAATGGCTAACACCCCCTTCTGTAAGTAGCTCCTCTGAAATCAGTGGAGCTCCTTGCCACCAGATCAGTGTGATAAAAAGCGGTGGAGAACGAGTGCAAATCTGAAGAGAGAAAGAATTTAAGTTAGCTGCTTTCATTCACTTTCTGCCGGCGCAGGCCTCCCCGGGTATCTCCTGCCCTCTCCCTTTCATCACGTCTAATCCAAACAGACGGGTTCATCGGCTACACCACCATTTCAGGATCAGAAATATGACAGCACGGGAAGCGCCAAGGCGCGGGAAGGGAGCGCTCTCCTTTAGCACCCGTGAAATGCAAAGATACAGGGCATACAGTAAGTAACAAAGGACCATGGGCCATGTGTGCAAATGTGATAGGGAACAAATTATGTTCAGTGTCATGAGAAAGCACCGAGTTATCAATCAGGTGACATGCCAAATCCGTGACAGGATGCTAAGTAATGCACCTGATGCCAATTATTGACTCCCAATGACAAATTGGTTTTGCATATTGCATATTTTTGAAACATGGAGGCAGTTCAAGTAATAGCTAACTACGCCATTGTACTTGCGAGGGAAAAATGGCAAGAGCATGTGAGAGGCAGAGTCCCGAGGAATTAACATGAGCAGCATCACCCTGGCCAGCTGTAATTTGCATTCTGATGACAGCAGCAGCAGCAGGCTCTGTGAAACCTCAGAGCAGGAAAACCACGACCGGCTCTGGGACGAGGCGGCACGGGAGTCCCCTGGGAGCTGTCCCCCCGGGGGCTGTGGGGAGCGTGGGCTCAGGCTGCACCGGCCCCTGCATGTCCCCATCTCTGGGACTGCCTGAGCCCGGGGCACCCGCTGCCGGGCGCCTTGCATGCCCAGTTTCCATCTACATGCTCCACTTGGGTGCGTCTACCCAACCCAGCAGCCCCAATGATGCTTGGCGACGCCGACTCTGTTTCAAGAGCTATCCAGTCTAGTTTAGAGCTGCTCTTCAACGAGACATGAAACACGCAAACTTCACCCATCCTCATCCTAAACGTGCTCTCAGCCACAGCAAAATTCAACTTGGGTGCTCATGATACACGGCACGGTCCAGTGCCTCGAGCTGGTCAGCCTGTCCAAGCGACTGAGCTCTTGCAACCCAAACGAAGGTTCAAAAGCCACAACCAAGGTTGTCTTCTCCTGCCTTCCTTCCTCCTTCAGACATCTACATCTAAACATGGCTAGAGTGGAGCAAAACCCCGGCTCCTGAATGCAACCCCCTCTCTGCACGCCACATCTTGGGTCCGTTTTGGCAGATGTAGTTGGATGCGGGCCATGGTCTGAATCAGTGGAAATATCAACAGCTTCTGAGGAAAGTCACTGAAGTCAATGGGATGGGGCATGGCAGTCAAGAAGGAACTCAACTCCTTGCAGCATCAATGCTTTAGCAAGAACTTTTAAAATCAATTTATTCTTGGGGAGCCAAGTGGAACGCGAGCTGCATACAAAAGAGTGGCCACGATAAGTTCATTTAAAACGGAGGCTCTTCTTAGCTAACATTTTAAGCTGCCCTCAAGCAATTCTCTGGCATGCAGCAGTATTTCTGAAAAAACGGTCTTATGAACCCAACTCTGCACAAAATTTCCCAAACAAGCAGGGACAGTGTTTTGTACTTGTGGAGGGATGAAATGTTTTATTCCCCAGAGACTGACAACTGAGAGGACAGTTTAGCTGCTAAATTTTAAAAAAGAAAACCATCATCAGCTGAAGCCCTCGCTGGTGTTTTCAGTGTTTTGCTATTTTGATTAATTTAGGGGATTCCTGTGAGAAAGTGATTTTTGAAGTTGAGGTCTGTGAGAGCCCATCTTACACCCTGTTACCTGAAATCTCAGCCCTACCGAGGGAGCATCACACCCCCTCCGCCATGCCCACCATTAATGTGGGCGATAACCACGATTTGTCCCTACGCACTATTTAAATTCTAAGACACCGACAAACTATAACTCACAGGGAACCATTTTAAATTATTATTATTCAATGGCTTGTAAACTGTACCTCATCATTAAACAGAATAATAAATAAAAATAATGACTAGCTTTCAAGCCAGCAATGTAAAGAACATACTTCCGTGCCGAATATTTTGTTCATTTTACTAAGTTTTAATTAAAGCAAAATCCATCCTTTAATCGTTAGGTTTAGAGAATGGTATTTGGGGTTAGGAACTGGAGGAAATCCCGTATTCTGCCTTGTCTCTGTGCAGTTCTGTTGCTATATAGACCTAGATATAGGTTGCTGAAGAAAAATACAATAGCCCCACAGACACTTTACAGTACCAAAACCTAGCTCGGGGCGACACATCCCCAGATGAAAGACAGCAGCTCTGCCGAAGAAACAAGAAATTTGTCGATGCAGCTGTTTGAAGTGCGCGGAGCCGGCGAGGAGGAGGAAGGGGTTAAAGGCAGCGGGGCCGCTGCTCCCCGCTGCCCCCAGCCCAGCCTTGCCCATGGTCAGCCGCATCCTGTAATTCCATTAGGGTGCGAGATTCAAATGCAGAATTAGCTGTTGCCTACGCAGAATTATGTTAAACATGGCCCAGACTGAAAATCAATATTCTGCTTAAGTAACTGGCCCTCCAGTAATTTAATGAAGCTAAATTGCATTACACGGAGGTAAGGTGGTGGGGGACCATTTTGTCTCAAACCTTCCATTATACAGTGACTGTACAGCTGTATGCCTAAAGAGAAATTAAACACATACACTCATTTCTTCTTGAAGTTGGAACAGTGTTTTTTACACTGGATTACTTGTCTCCTTCCTTAATTTAAAACTACAGTAAATAATTTGCAGCCACATAATTAGGAAGGAGCCATAGTCTCATAATAAGAGGAAAAAATTGCTACCAGAGTATTAAAGGATTTTTTTTACTTCGCAAGAAAAAAATGAAAAAGGACATTAAATGTTAGATCTGTATTAAAAATGTAATTCTAAAGGGTTTAAATCTATGACATGTCTACACTGAATTAATTAAATTCATGATCTGATCAAGGACTGAAAAGCTACCTTGGAGCTATCTCTTAAAAATGCTATGTATGTACATGTCAAAATAGGAATTAAAAAAAAAGCAGGCCTTTGATTTATTGGCAATTCATGCATGCATTATTGTGCTTTCTTGCCTTGTAGTAGGAGCGAAGTCAAAGTTTTATAAAGCACCTGAAACCTTCACCGCACGCCTCTTTATTAAAGGAACTTTCTCGCAGAAGACAACCGTACTAAAACTCCGAGCCATCTACCATGAATATGATCACGATGACATCCACGACGACTTAACTTGTGTTAAAGCTGATTGACAAGAACAAAGAGGGTACAATTACATTATGCAGTACTTGTACTGCACCCTCTTTTATTTATTATTCAGCTACAAAACTTCAACTGGAAGAAACACTTCAGAGTTTTGTGTCGAGGAGACAGAATTAAATTGACAATAATTCTGCGGCGTGCGGTATGAAGTTATGCTGATTAGAGATTACTTCCCCCTAAATCATTTGTCACATTGCCTTATATAAGGGTAAAACAGACTTCAACCATGTGTAGCTGCAGTCGTATCTTTGGGGAAATGCAGGCAGCAGAGTATGTATTGTTTAAAGGGAAAAGAAGTGATTTGCATGCTCAATCGCTATTTTTCTTGCCTGTCCAACTACCAGAATTTTCTTTCTATACTTAAAAGGCAGTTAAACAAATGAAATTTATTTATGCCAAATCTAAAGTGAAAACAGAGACATTTAAAAGCACGTGTCTATTTAACTCATTAGAGGGCATCCCCGTTCGGAAAAAGATGTGCCAATGTAAGCTGCACGACGCAAAGTCAGCAGGAAAAGTGGCGGCAGCAGCTCAGAACCGTCGGGTCAGGCTGGTTCTTCCCAGCAAACTGCTACAGACGAACAAGCAACAGCACCTCACTTCTCCGCCTTCGTTTTGCCTCTGGTTTGGGAACGCTGGTGTAAAGCCACCGGTACCACCCCCCGCCGCTGCAGGGGTGTCTGAGGGTGTCGGGGTGTGCCACGTTGCTCCAGTCGCTCCCTTTCATACCAGATGCCATTGTCAGGCAGGACGAGCAATCAAATCTATTCCTTAGGTTATTAGAATGAAATTCCACCGCTGTTGCTGGACCCAGATTTACGGAGAACGCAATGAAACCCCACAAACCAGACGATGGGAGTCAAGGGGTACCCACCTCTTTCCTCCTAGCTCTTAGGAACCAAAGCATTACTGATATCTGAATATTCAGGAGGTGAGCTACCAGAGAGCCAGCTCCGCCTCTCCCTAACTGGCAGGTGTACCCCACGCGACAGATTTTAACGCTGAAGCATCCCCACGAGGCCGCAGGTCCAAGGATGCTCATCAGCGGCTGCCTCCCAGCCCTCCCGCAGCAACAATCTTTGAAACTACCACCAGACGGAAAGGGTAATTTTTTTTTCCCCCTCCCAGCTATTGTTCCTGCAACAACACGGTCCCGTGCGAGCTGAAGGTGGAAATGCTCCCCAGGTGCGGGAGCAGAAGCATGTCCCTCACCTCCCGGGAAGGAACAGTCTGGGTCGGCATCGCCACCATCATCTTCACCAAAAGGCTGTTGCAACGTAATCTAAGGCAATGAGGGAACGAGATGAAAAATTCAGCCTCTCTCTCTTACATGTTATCGATCGAAAAGGAAAAAACTTCCAGGAGAAATTATTTTTACACTCTTGAATACCAGCTAGCAGATCTATATTTTGTCTCTGTTTTGCTCAAAAGATCTTTTACTCCCTCATTTCTTTTGGAATGGCAATTCAATAATGCATAACTGAACGTTTATTAATTATACCCCAGTTTAGAGAACTATTTTGAAGGGAATAACTGCTCTCAGAAACCCTGAAACACTTTCCGTTTGATTTTCGAGTGCATTAGAACCGAGACATAGCTGTTCTCTGCAAAGCTGGGTTCCTGGCTTGTACTTGCCACCAGGAACTGCAGGGTTTTTCCTCTCTCTTACTGTTAAAACATGAGTTTAAACACATATTCGACATGGGAAACACGTCATGTATTTTATAACGCAAGGTTCTTTTAAGCAAAGTATCCAGCAATTTCTTTTTCCTTAAGATGCACCTTTATGTTCAATGATATTTCCTTTGGGGTTTTCATTAACGTTCTGCCAAAAAAAAAAAAGATTTTTTTTTTTTTGTGAAATACCTTGACTGATGAATTTCCTTCTGCTCATATTTACATTTAGTGTTTTGATGATGTTAAATTCTACGAATGAGAGCAGTTTTTAAGTGTTCCTTTCAACACTGACTGCTTTTTCTGTTTGATTTCTCTCGCTGATGGTGTGTTGTCAATGCTGAATGCTGGAATTGTTGTTGAGCAGGCACAGCTGGATGAATTAAAGTCTCTCCAGTAACTCAAACCAGAAATGACTTCATCTCTAAACTTTCCATGTAGCACAGGTCAGAGCTCTGAGTAGGGACAAAAATAATGGGGTTACCAGAGAAAGAAAAAGTCAAAAGTACAAGTCAAAATATAGAAAGCAGTTTGGAGTCGCCTTGTGCGACTGCAATAATTTCCCTCTGTGTTGCCATCGGGCTCTTTTACAGGGTGAAGCCCCGACGAAGACATTTGATCAGTAATCGTATACTAAGTTTAAATAGAATATCTGCGTGTGTGCAGATACAGAGCAGCGTACATTTCTCTTATTAGCTATTTACTTAAATTATCTGTGGGTATCCTAATACATAGCTACTCATGCCTAATGATATAATCTATTAATTTATTCAAGGAATTTTGCCAAAACACAAATAAAAGCATTGAACACAAACATTTCTTCCTCATTCATTTAGAGCTCATCACAAACACCGAAGCATTTCAATGTGGCGAAGGCAGATTTTAAAAGGCAACATATTTAATTAACACGAAGCAATTTCTAAAGTAAATACAAGAAGGGTACACGGTAATGAGGCGTTGCTGCGTGCTCCCTGCCGGTTCCTGCCCGGGCTGGGGTGGGCAGCAGATTTGGGGGGTGTCCTCGCCCCGGACCCGCTTCACCTCCTCAACCCCCCACCTCCCCAGTAAACGCTCCTGCTTCACTTAATAGAAGCACTTGTCCCACTGCGGGAGCAGGAACATTTCTTTTCATATCAAACCATTTCATCCATTTCCTTCTTTCCTCGTGAAGGAAAAAATCACCCTCAGCATTTCCATGTTTTAAAGAGGGCAAAACAGGAGCAGCCCCTTTCTCATGCACATCCTCAGGTGCCCTTTGCAGATTTTCCTGTCGAGCGAATGAGATGATGTCTCCCATCAGCGGCCACCACGCCAAAAATTTTAGTCTTTTCCTTAAGTACGTGTAAAAGGCCTTGCGTTTCCTGTAATTTCTGTATATGCCCCAACCTGTCCAGTCTCTGCGGCTGCTCATGACGAGCTCCACACCCGCGTGAAACGCCGACGTTTCTCCATGACGAACTGGAGCTGCTACAACACAAGCCTGACATCAGATGTGTTTAAAAACAAAGGTTCAAAAATCTTTCGATACGTACGCGTTCGAGGGCCTCTAAAACTCAATGTTCTGTGCTGAAATCAATTCCTGTTATCAATAGCCAGGAATTCCCAGAGCTTAAATCGTGATCTGCTGTTTACCATTGCAACTCTGAAAAATCAGCATCACAAATACAGATGTGGAGATGAACCTGAGAGGGACCAGCGGGAGTTACCTTTTAACAGTGAGCTAAAACGTCCGACAGTGAGAAAGTTCGTGGGTGTGATGTTAAACCCCTGGCCACGCTGGCCCGTGCGATATTCTCCCTTTTTTCTGTTATACATTTCTATATTTCAGGTGACTTATGGTAAATTTCCACGTTTGCAAAGTCTTGTAGCTGGGGCGCTGGGCAGAGAAATACAGAGCTGATGCGCAGCATCGCAAAAGCACACACAAAAGCAGTAGTTGCTGGGTAGTGTTCAACGTATAAACACAGATTAATATTCACGTGTTCAAGAAAATCTGTCAAACCCCTACCAATAATTACAATCTGCTGATCATAATAATTCCAGCTGGCTAATGGTCAGTCTGTACCCTCGACTTTCCATCCGTGGTGACCGCAGAAATCGCAGCACATTAGCTCTGGTGCGGAGGTGATGACTTTGACAACAAACTTCTCCTCCTCCTCCTCCTCCTCCTCCTCCTCCTCCGCCTCCTCCTCCTTCTCCTCCTCATAGCCGGTGGCCCATTGCAGAGAGCGCGGGCGGTGGGTCCTGCTCCAGAGGGGTGCGTGGCCAGGATGTGTCCCCTGCCACGTCCCCAGGGCAAGACAAGGCTCCGTGGCCGGTGCAGGTGGACGCGGCTGCCCCGAAGTCCTCCTGGTCACACCAGCGCTGGCACCGACGAGCTCATTCCTGCAAGCTCACGCCCCAGCTCTCAGCAGTCCCCGCACCGCCTGTGTGCCCTGATGGGCTCTGACCCAGGGAGAAGATGGGATCTTTGGCAGGGGATCTGGCTACAAGGGAGGACGAGGGTCCCTCTGCTCGTGCTGGGCTCGGCTTGGCCGGTGCAGGTGTTCTCAGTCTGCCTCCAGCCTGCTCAGAAGCTCCCCACCCCCGAAATACTCATTTCTTTTAATTCAAGGAATTCTTGGGAAGTCTCTTTACTCAGAGACACCATGGCTATGCCACCAGCCCCGAATCGATGCAGAAATAGCCATGCCACCCCCTGCCCTCCTGGCTCACGCCTTGCGGGGACACCGGCACCCCCCTGGCCCCCGGCTGCCTCCCCCGTCCCTCACCTGCCCGCGGGGATTGCGTGGGTGCAACACATCGCCCCCGTGCCCCACATCCCACCCGCCCATCCCTCCCTTCCCGCAGCCTGGCACACGCTGCCTGCACCCCGCGCCGGCCCTCCCTCGCAGAGCGTGCCATTGTCCTGCTCATCCTCTGCTTTACTAGCCCCTCTGGCTTTCAGGCACAGCTCAAATTGCTGTTTGAACCTTTTCCAGAACTCCTCAGCGTTTGCCCGTAATTTTTAAGGCTGGTGGGGGATTTCCATGTTGCGACTGTACCGACGCCGCAGCAGCCGTTTCTGTCTTACCTCTCCGCTTGCAGCGATGGGCCCCGGTGTCCTCCAGCACGGATACATTTTGCTGGCGTTTGCCAGGCTCTCTTCCTTTCCACTATTGTTTGTAGCGTTTTCTGTGCTGCTTGAAGCCAATTTTAGGGTTACATCGAAAGAGCAATAAGGTCTGATTTATACAGCAAACACAGGAGTGATGCTGCTGGGAAGAAGCCGCCGGCACCCTGTGCCTCAGCCTCTGCTCCCGGTGTGCGTGTCCGGGTGTGCACAGGCTTTTGCGACTCTCTGTGGGGCCAACAGTGAGTCTTGCACCCTGCCCGTCTGAAAAATGCGTGATTTTACATTTCACGCTGAGACTTCCCCCCCTTCAGAGGCTTGTACGGTTACACTGGAATTTAATTTTTAATTTCAGGAGCTATTTGTGAATTAGACTCTGCCGTACTCACCCCGCTCTGAGCCTAAATACGTTTGGCTAACATGTACGCTGTCGTGCCAGCTTGCCTGTCAGCCTGCAACGGGCATCTGACCCCAGCCGCACGTTCTTGCTATTGCTGACAATCGTGGTTCATGCAGAGACCACGGTCCGCCCTGCCGCAGCCGAGAGCAGCCCGAGAAGCTCTGTCCGTCCGTCCTCCACGTTGGCCGAGTCCATGAACCTGTGAGCGCTGAGAAGTGACGTTTCATAATGAGGAGTTTTAAAAATGAGTAAACTTTTGTTTTGTGCATTGAAGGAAACACTACCTTGTAAACAGTCCATGTCCCTGCCTATGGCAGGTGGGGTTGGAACTAGATGACCTTTAAGGTCCCTTCCAACCCAAACCACTCTGTGATTCTATGAAATACATTTGAAATGTATCATTTATTTTACATATATATTATTCTCTGCATTTCTCTCGGCCGTCGTGGACACTGGAAGATCCCACTGTGCCCGCTGCTGCTCCGCTGCCCCCAGCTCCGCGTTGCCACTCCTTACGGCGGTCTCTGCAAAATAAAACAAATCTATGCCTCCCCCACCGCCAAAGAACAACTCAGCCCAGGCAGCCTCCACTGCTCTGCACAGGAGCTCCTCGTCTCCACCATCATTGCTCCTGGAGCCCTGCGAGGAGGCTGGTACCCAGCACCCAGAGCCGGGGAGAGGCAGCTGACAGCTGTTGGAGCAGCCTTCCAGCCACGTGTCTTCTGCCGTGTTTAATCTCAGATCTGTGACCAAATTGTGGAATTTACCAGTTTCACACATGCTGAAATTTCAAATTTCGTTTTTGTGGAGCAACTGCTTAGAAAAAGGACGTGAAGGACCAAATCCTGCATTCCTTCTGCCTTCCTAACATTTAATGAACGTGAATTTTAGACCTGCAAGGTTTGTGAGATCCGACTCTCTGCAGCTATGACTCTCTTGGTATTTCCACTTAAAAATTTTATTTTCAAGGCACCATAATTGTATGTAAAGTTTTTCTTGGATCTGAAAGACAAAAAGCCCTAGCAAGTCAAAGGCTCAGCCTGGGAGAAACAATTGATCTGCATACAGATGGAAAGACATTTTCAGAAGGGAAATCTGTGGATTTGACACTTTTTTTCATTCTTATCTGAAATTGCTTTGGTTTTGAACTCACATTTTATCAACTGCAGAATTCACTTCGGTGTAAATCTCATTGATTTCAGCCACGTTTTATTCCAGGGATAAATGTGATTCCATTATTCTATTACAAAGTACATTAAAAATAAAACGTAGATGACAACTTTATCACTTAAGATGGCATTCATTACATACGTGTAAGGATTTTTATTTTTTTTCAAGAGGTGTTTCATTTGGATTTCTAGCATATAGCCATGCATATATACAGCAGCCAAAGAAGCTATAGCCTGTCATTTCAATAAAACATGTATGAAAGCATCCCTAAGCACCTCCTGACATGTCAGGAATATATGGTGTAAGAGTGTGTCCATGTCAGCAGTGACAAGCTGAACCTTAATGGCTCTAAAACAGTCTTTATGGTTTACTGTACCCGTAATCCATTTTATAATGAGTGCTCAACTAGATACAATGGTTCTGCGAGTTTCCTCTGCCTTTTAACTCACCCCAAGGTGCCTAGACGAAGGGAAAAACTCCAAATTGTGGGTGATCCTTCCAGAGAAGCGTTACGTACTGAAATACTTGTGCACGACAGATAAATTAAGAATAAGGCTTTACTCTAATCCTTACGTTTCCTTCTGTGGATTTTAAGAGAGACCAGTATTGATATTTTACTGTAGTTTTGGGGGAAGGTTTTAAATTTTATCAGGCTGGCACTGCTTTGGACTTACAAAACGCGGGGAAAGGGAAGAGGCGCTGTAAGCCCACAATAGACACTGACAGTATTTAGAGTTGGAACAAAAGCAGCGTACGAGATTTCCTATCACAACTTCACCCCAACCCTGCACTCTTTATCCATGCAAAATAACAAGGTTGGAGAAGACAACAGGGCAGCTGTGGCCAACGTGTAGCAGGAGCAGTAGCATGCTATTTGCGGTGGTCTCCTAGCATAACTCAAGGAAACTCAAAGCTCGTTGCGTACATCAGCTGAACAAGCTGTTCCTCCTTGTAGGAGGTAACGATCTGTAGGAAGTCAGGTGTAGGCACCCATTTTAAAGAAAGGCAAAATAAGGTTCAGATTTCCAGTGAAGTAGCGGAATTCAAAATAAATAGCAGGAGTCTTCAACTGAGTCATCTTTCCTCAGCCATCCTTGGTTTATTTATTCAGGGGAAAATGTGCACACGATCTGTGGGTGGAAAGAAGCCCCCATCTCTGTCAGCCCCCAGCATTCCCCCTGCTCCCGCCGGCCGCCGTGACAAATGCTTTCCTGCCTTCGCAGGCTGGGGTTTCGCGTTGGCTTCTGCCCTTGCAAACGTTTCCGTGCGTAGGTACCCGTGCTTCTGTGCAGGGAGCTGAGGGTCTGACATCGGAATGTGAAATTTTAGAAACTGAGTCCCTAGATGGTTTCCCCACTGCAAGCGTTGCTGACCCACAGAGGAAGGAAGCGTGGGCAAGCTCTGCCCGGCACCGGCAGCCCGAGGAGCACAGCAGGGCAAGGTGGTGGCCCCCATAACTCACATGGAGGCCAGAAACATGTTTTACAAGAATGTTTGGGTTTGGTGGTTTTTTTAAAGATAAAATCTGTGTTTGAAGTGCTTTTGTCTCTTAAATATGATAATAATAATAATAACAACAATAAAAAGTAATAAATTCCTGCCTCGGAGGCCATAGCTCCGGAGAAAGCTGGTCTCCTCAGTCCCTACCCATGCTGCAGAGATCCCTGGGGAAGTGCATCCCTCCTGGTCCCCCACCCGCCACCCTCGGGCACCCGGGAGACCCTCACTGCCGTCCAGCCGCTCTCCCTGCTCACCACCTCTTTCCAAGCCCTACATCGCACCGGTGCCTCCCTTGCACCCCGCTCAGAACACCCAGAAATCGCATCCGGGTTCCCCCAAGGGACACCCCTGGGCTCTGGTGTCCCTGGAGGACATCCCAGTCCTCCCCCAGAAAGGGACCCTGAGCATCTCTCCTGTGTGCACAGGAGGTGCCGGGGTGCCAGCGGGAGGGTGCCCCGCGGGTCCCAGGCCCAGGGGCTGGGTGCATGGCGAGCGCCCAAGGGGGAGAGGGAGGGGAGCAACTAGAAACAGCCACTTAACGTCTGTTTAGAGCCTGGGAGCATTTGTGAAAGCCATCCCCATTACTGTTGAAAAGATGCAAATTTGGTGAAATAATCAGCTGTATGGCTGCAGGCTGTTTCTCAAGTACCCTGATTCCTTACAGGAGTGAAGGTATTAGTGTAAGACACACAGCAAGGCCAAGTTCATGTTGCTCAGAGGTAGCCCCTAACCAAACTCCACCAAGTGCTATAAAACAAGATTTGTTATCCTGGAAAGCATTGACAGTTCATCCAATAAAGCCCCAAAAAACAGAACCCTTAAGGCTGGTTGCAGGGGTGCAAAAAGCACCGCTCACAGGCATGTCTGACAGAGAAAACACGTGTTGGTTGCCACCGCGCCGAGCCCCTCGCCCGTCCCGCGCCGGATACCCAGCAATTAAGGCGATCACCTCGCAGCAGATTTTTCATCCAAAATCCCTTCATATGTTTAAGGATCCATTTATCTACTGCAATAAATTGCATAAAGCAATCTACGCACAGGGCACAGCGTTTTGCTTTGTGTTTAAAGCTGGTGAACAACTGAGGAGTAGCTCTGCTTTAAAATCGTTGGAAAATAGCTAAATGCATGACTTAATGCAAGGTGTTAATCTGCTGCACATCTGCAGACTTCTCTCTGCCTCCCTCTCCACCTCCCAGCTTTATCTGGCTAAACTTGGGGAAAAAATAACGATGTATTTAAGAAGAGGATAATACTTAACACCCAAATCCCGTTCTCTTAGTATCTATTATTTTAAATATTGTACTAACAAGCTTAAAATGGTGTAATGCTTAAACCATATATCTAATTTCAGGAATATCAGATAGATTCTTAAACCACTAGTGTCTTCAGCATAGATAGAAGGTGAGCCTTCAGTCAGGCAGTTTAATCATTACAATTCTAGCCCTCCCTAAAATCAGTTTTACAGTCAATAACTTAAAATAACATCATGGAAACAAAAATATATACTATCATCAGACACACATTCAGCTGCGTTTATGCTGTGCGTACAGTGGTGCAGAAGATAGCAATATGTAAGGCACCATTTAAAAAACTGAAATATTATTTTCATGTATGGCACAAGGAAAAAACCCACTTCAAGTTGCTTTCTAGCACAGTAATGGAATAAACTGGAGTTGGAGAGGGTGTGTTTGTGTGCACAACAGAGTTTATACTACAATATGCATCTTTATGTATTATGGATTCAGTTTTCTCACATTTTTCTCAGTGGACAGATATTGTGCTGTAGTTCTCGGAATACCTGAGAAAAACATTTCAACAAATTGCGTTACTTGTCTATACAGATACTATAAGGAGCACAAAATAGGCAAGGAGAGCCTTCATCATATAAAGCCTTTTTTGATTCCTCCCCCCCCCCATCTTCTGTAACAACATAAAAGATACTGTTATGACAAGTACTCTGGTAGTTCATTCTTTCATTTATAATTTAACCACAGCCTATATAACCTAATCAGAAAAATGTGGAGCATGATTAGTACAACAATCGAATACAGTTGGGCTCCTTGAGCAACTCAAAGAACAATACAAAAGAAAGCAAGAAAAGAAAGAGGGGAAAAAAGCAAGGAAAAACATCGCAGGCATATCAGAAAATATGTGGTATTTCTTTAATATTTCATTTTAAACTACCTAATTGTGTTTTTAAGCTTCGGTTCCTGTAATTTTGCAAGACGAGGCATTCCAGTGAGAAAACATATGGTAAGGGATTTTTAAACCACATAGCTAGAGTGCATCATAGACTTATCTGCTGCTTTAGTGTCACAAAAATCCACCACTGAATTTATCCAGTCACCCATTAAAGAAAGAAAAGAATTAAAGGAAAAGGAGTTTAAAAATCCCCAAATGCTACAAAAACTACTGGAAAGTGACATCGGGTTCAAGACAGAAGCTAGGTAGATCTGCGAGACTTCCCACGGCAGGAAAAGTGGCAATTAGCTCTCTCAAGGCTGCTGGTTATTTCAGGATACTGCATAGTAAATATTGCGTTCGGTTGTGACAAACTGTCATTAGCAACAACTTGTAACGGCGGCTTGGCTAAAATGAGTTTTAATGAATCTCGTGCCTGGGATTGAGGCGAACTTTAAATTGTGGCCCTTCTCAAAGCTTTTCCGAGGCACGCGCCCACGGCGTCGTCTGTATCCGTAAGGAGCAACCCGGGGTGTGTTTTACTTCGGCACTTAGGAGCAGGCAAGGAGACATTTTCCAGGAGAGACACTGAATCAGCACGTTATACGGCACTTTCCGAGGGGATGTCAAAACACGATAGCGAGAAACTTTGACGTTTGCACGTGGCAGGGAGAGCCGAGCTCTTTGTGGTGATGCTCCGGCTCCTGGGGATGCGGGCTGCGGCCGTGGGGCTGGGCGGAGGGTGCTGCTCCCACCCCAGCACCCTTCTCTCCTTCCGGCTCTGGCCTGAGCAGGAAGGGCTTCCTTGAGCTGAGCCTAAGGTAAGAGGAGGACACGGCCAGGCTCGGCTGTAGGGGAATTTCAGGCAACGCCTCGAACAACGTCGCTGCCACAAACACCGAAGGAAATCACAGTGCCTTGGCGCTAGCGTGAAGTCTCCTGGTTCCGCGGGAAGCGGAGTTAAAAGAAACTTTTAAAGGCCGGTGGTTAACTCTTGGTGTGAAGACAGGGCAATGCTGCAGCGGGGCTGCACCACGTAACCGTTGAGCGCAGGCTGAACATAGCCTTGTGTAACGGGTGCGAGAAATCAGAGAGCTCCCAGTTATTTGCTCGGAAATGCTGCAACACAAATTAGCCCCTTGAAAACCTTTCCTTCACATTTACATGAAAAGTAGCGAGTGTCGCTGCGTATATATCCGCGCAAGCTTCTGCCTCCCCGTCCTGTTATTATCTAAATTTACCTGGAATTGGTCTTTCCTTTCTTGCTGCTTATCTTGCTTTTAAAAGACAAACTCTTAACCTCTTGCACTTAAAGGATTCCCCCAAGGTTGTCTGCTTTTTTCCACCGGGAATTTCTAAGTGTAAGGACTGAGAAAAGTGTAAGGTGTTAATCTTGATAATTAGTGCACAAAACCAATTAGAGGTCCAAAAAACCTTAAGGCACAGAAAGTGATTTTTTGTTTATTTGCTTACCTTATTAAGTTAAATATCTGTCTGAATTAATCACTAATGAATGTGAAGAAGGCTCAATAGCACTGGCTTAATGAACAGCAGTGTCAAATGCATTTTACAGGGCACCAAATCACTGGCTATAGTAAGCCAAGTTGCTATTCAAAATTACTTTTCTGCCCAATTTTCTGTTTGCAAAGCAGTAAATTATTTACATTTATTGTGCTTATTTAAGCACTTAAATAGTATGAATGGAGTACAGGCACATTTTAAAAATATAGAATCATTACGCAATCCTGCTGCTGGAAATTCATGTCATTTTCCCCTAAAGGCTGCCTCCTCCCCCTCCCAAGCTTTCTTTTACAACAATTCTTGCAACACCCCATTATTAGATTAAATATATTTTTCTCCACAATTTATTATTTTACATACTTTCAGAGAAGTGCAGTAGGACTTAAATTACGCACGGTAAGAACAGTCCCTTTCATACTTGTATAGTGGCTTGAGCAAAGTTGGTATGTTTTCTGGATAAAACTGTACAATATTTCACCGAAACCACTGCGATTTCACTCTCTTTCCATCTATTATTCACACCATAAACATCTGCATTGTAAACGTCAGATGTACTAATTGTCATGTCTCCAGCTCTGGGTATTAAGTGAATGTGTTCAACATTACAATTTTGGCTAAAAAATTTTTTTCTCTTTTTTCTACTAATATCTCAAAATGCACATCCCTTTATTTTTCGAGCAGGCACAGAGGTTTTTGCAGCTATCTCTTACACTGTTGTGTTCCCCCCCCCCGCCCCCCGCTTTGGAAAGCCTTCGTGAATCTTTTCCTGCTGCAGATTTTGGCTGCACGGACATGCAGGAGGAAGGTGAGCTGATTCATCAGCCCTGCGTTAGAGACACATAATGGAATATAATGGAAGGAAAAAGACTCATAACAGAGGAGCAGAAAAAGTGGAAATCCACAGCTTTCTAGGATCTCCTTAAAGGTGATTTTTTTTTTTTTTTTTTTTTTTAATTGCAGCCTGCAGAACAGTCAAGTAAATGTTTCGTAGTAAATATGTAGCCAGATGTTTGCAGGAGAAAAACTTTGTTCATTATTTGAGCGATGAAATGCTTTGTAAGAGCACAGAAGCTGCCTGAAAGCTCATGCACATAACCTAGTGCGGATACACACGGATTCAGACTTTGTGTGTTAGTCCTTTCCTACCTTGCCTTAATAAAATCAACAGTAATAACCCTTTGAAAGATATGTTGTGGGAACATTTAAAGGGGGAGAAATTGCAAACTGCATCCTGCAGATTTAACTATTTCAGTGATTTGTTCTAAATGCTAGTAATGCAACATTAATGTTAAAAAGTCCCATGCTATTCATAAG
>NC_046190.1:2207500-2212500 GCF_011004875.1 Balearica regulorum gibbericeps | reverse complement strand
TTCTCGGCTCTGCCATAAAGTTGTCACTTTAAAGGCACGTGATGAAAAACAACTGCCAGCGCGTTGGTGTGTGGGGTGAATATGTATAAAGGGGGTGTGGGGGGGGATTTAATAAAAGGTATTGAGGAATTAAGCTAGGCAGAGGCAATCTTCTGCGTTCCAGCCCCGGGAAGGTCGGCTGCGAGGAAAATATTAATATTCCCTCTTAAGCCCCGATCCGGCAAGCATTTCGCAGTGGGAAAACTTCACGGCCCATGGAAACCAGGGGAGCTGAGCTGGGCCCGGGGTCTGTCTCTGCGGGGCCATTTCCAGGATCCGAGCCTGGAATTTCAGGGGCAGGCGGCCTTCATCCCGCACGCAGCATCCTCCCACCCCGCCGACAGCCGGCTCGTCTCCGGAGGGAGAAGACTTTGCAAGGGAGGATGCTGCAAATCAGGAGGAAGGTGTGCGAGCAAGGCTGCGTGATGGAGTGCCTGCCTGCGCCGCTGCCGCCAGCCCTGCAGCCTGGAGAGCCCGTTCCTGGGAAATAAAGGAAAAACAAAAATCATCCCAAAATCCCCTGTTAAAGGCAGTGGGTTTTTTTTCTAATTAAGCAAAGTAACCGGCTTCTGGAGCAAATCCTTTTGTGTGGGCGCGTAAACTTCAGCGCGTGCGTTTCGGAGAATACGTGTTGTGCTGTTTTTCAAAAGCCTGTTAAAAAGAGCTCGTGGGTCTGCAGACTCCAAAAACATCATTAGATTTGGAATGAACCTTGTCATATTATATGGACCAACATAATAAAACCTGCAAGCCTTACAAAGAGTCAGGAAAGTTCAGACATTAACCAAGTTAACATAAAAATTGCTAGAAAACACAGGAATAGTAATTTGGGGATAAGAAAGGAGGTAGAATTCATGTTATAAGTGCAAGTGATCTGGAAATAGATGTTTGTCTTGGACATTTCCAGGGAAGTGACATCATGCAGCATGTCCATTGGGATATTAGTTCTGCATTTTTCAGTCCAGATTCTGGCACTAAAGTTGGCAAAATTAGACCATTTTGTTAAACTGATCTTCTAGCCGCCCACCTCCACCACACATTACAGCACACCTATGACATGACCCAAGAACAATGGGTGAAAAATGGGCTATAAAAACATGAATGGCCTGCTTCATATAAAGCAGATTTTATAGTGCAGGTGTGCCTTCATTTATCGATACTGTAAAGCAGTGAGATCATACTGGCAGTAAAACACAACATTTGTAAAACAACAAAAAAAAATATTCTATTAATTAAAAATGTAATGGCACAGATAAAAACTCAACAGGGTGTTTTATAAATATATTTGATATTTTGTCATCAGATGCTTTACATCATCTCACAGAGAATTCAGCCAGCTCTGAGAAGGATATCTGGAAAGGAAAAAAAAAAAAAAAAGGACTTAATTGAACTGTAAAACTATATACCACGTTTAGGAAAAACCAGGCATGTAAAAATATCTATTTAATAAGTGCCGTTTAAGTTGTTAAAGCTGGGTTGTTTTTTTTTTTTTCCTTCACCCATTAGGATATGAATGGGAAAAATTATGAATAGGAAATCCTGCTGGAGTTTTTATTGCCTATTTCCTTTCGGGAAGATGGCATTGTTCCTCTTTTAAAAAAGGGAAGGGGCGTAAAATAAGCCTAGGCGTATGACAGACATCCTTCAAAGCTCAGATGGCAGAAGTATGTTGTTATGTATTTTTGTTACTTACAAGGCAAAGGCTGTTCTATTTTTAAGCAGGGCTGTGCTGCTGTGTACGTTTCACTTCCCTCGAAAGGGGTTTTGGCATAATGTTGTTTTGATTAAGGGAGATTTCTGTTCTATTCTATTTAGATTCTTATATGTTTTTTTCAACACAATGCAGGGAGAGAGGTGGGAGTGAGGGATTTTTGAGGTTGGGGCAGGAGGGTTGTTGAGTTTTACCTTTTTTTTTTTTTTTTTTTTTTCCCCTCTGAGCACATTCCAGGACAGAATAAATTTTTTCTGCCCACATGGACAGCTCCAGAAATCCTTACCTGTGCAGCAGGGCTTTGCAAAACCCACCTGTCGAGCTGCACTTTAAGGAGGCTTTAGGGTCTTCCCTGTCTTGTTTTATTTTTCGAATGGGGAACAAAAAAATAAATTAAAAACCTGCCAAATTTCCTGGGCAAAGGTCTTACCCCCCAAACCCTCAATTGCCTTAATCACCCCGAGTTAAATAAGGTGGGCTGGCAGAGCCGGCGCTGGGAGCTGAAGGATCTGCCTCATTTCACCCCACGGCAGTTCTGGCCGCGCAGAGGCACGGGGAGGAGGCAGAGAGGCGAAGCGAAGTGGGATTTGGGGGGGTTTGCCCCGGAGCAGGCAGAAGTGCCAAGGCACCCGAAAGGTGGGGGCACCCCCCTTGGCCCCAGCCCGGGGGCTCCTGCAGGCAGAGCCCCACGCGGGACCCTGCGCTCGGGGACTGCGCGTAGCCTCTTCCTTAACCTCTCCTGATTGCCTCCCCCTCCCCAACTGCCACGATTACAGCTTGTGTCATCATGTTCGGCACAGATGTTTCAGCAGCTGTACATGTTGAGCATGTTTTAAAAGATTTTTTTTCTTTTTTTCTCTTTTTTTTTTTTTTTTTTCATTTCTGACACATCCTAGTGGCCTGATAACAACTCCCGACCGCTGCCATGGGACAGCACGCTGGGGACCACAGGGACCTCCGCCACGGACAAAGCTTCCTACACTCACTGGTTTTCCCTAAATTCACTGGCTTTCCCATGTCTTTTATTTTGGAGTGCCTGGGCGCTGGGGTTGGCTGGTTGCTCACTCGGTGGCTCAGGCACTGAGTTATTTTTTATTATTTGCACTGCCATAGCACCTAAAGTCCTGGTGATGCCCCACGGTGGCGTCACTGGCATGGCGTACGGCGGGCAGGGCGCACCGTTGGGCAGGAGCCGCAAGGCTGCTCGGCCAGCAAGCCTCTGCAGAGGCGTGGGGGTAGTTTTGCGGGGGCTCCTCCACACCAAGCTCCGTACCTGTTTCCCACATGGAGCAAAGTCATGGAGATACCTGGAATGAGGTCTCCAATCACCGCGCTGAAGTTGAGAAGCTGAATATGCTGGTTGCTGAATTTTTATGTTCTTCAGAAGCTAAACTGGTGACTGGAGTCCTACCTGCATATAAAAAAAAAAAAAAAAAAAAAAAAAAAAAAAAAAAGAAAAGAAATCCCATAAACCCCATAAGATTTAGATGCTGTCAAAATTTTGATAGGTCAAACTGGGTTTTAGGCTCGCTGTTATTATGGTTATAGCAAAGAGCCTTTGACATTACGGCTGCCAAGGCTTGCTGAGTTCCCGTCCACGGGCAGTGGCTGTCCAACCGGGACGGGTGAGGGCTATGGCACAAGTGCTCTGAGATAAACTATCTGTACCGTGACTGTTTTGTTTAATTACTTTTTTTAAATGTCATTTTTCTTGTGTCACAGTACACAATACTTTTCCTCTTCCAGCATGGCATGGTCTGATTCAACATAAGGGATTTTTCCTGGAGATTCCCATGAAGGATCCTATTTATACAACCGGGGACGTCTCAGGGGCTGGTGCCATGACTTATTGCTCAGCCTGGCTGCCAGTTCTTAAGTATTTTGTTTTTCTTTTTTGTTCTTTATGTATGAGCTGGTTCTTATTTCTCTTCAATAATTAAGTGGAGGAGGAAACGGAGTGACTTTTGATGCCGGCTGGCCCCACCGCTCATTTTTTGGATACTGGCAACAAGTGCGAGCAGCCTCGCTGCGTGCCAACACGGATGGCAGAGCTGGCTGGCTCCCCGCGGCGTGCGGCCAAGCCCCACCAGCCATTCTCTCCCGAAACCTTCCCAGTTTCACGGATTTACTGGAAGGACGTACAGGTTCCTTTGATGACTCGGAATTAAGCATTCCCACCCACACCTGAGCTGCTCCCTGGCTCGCGAGGGAGAGGCAAAAGGGGTTTTGCTTTGTGTTTATGTTCTCCCAGCCGGAGCCAGAGCTGGCTGGGGCTCGTGCCATGCGAGCATCTCCGCACGGTCCAAAAGCAGCACCCGAGGGGGCTTCCGTCGGCTCGGTGGCTGGAGCGTGGTCGTGCCCTGGCCTCGCCTCTCTCCTCGGGGAAGGAGCCGGGTAAGCGGTGGGGGCATCACCTCGGTCCCCGCTGGGGCTTTCCTTTCACAGGATGAGTTTGTGGCGTTGAGAGGGCTGCGTGGGCTTGGCACGGCCAATGGGACGGGCTCTGCCCCTGGACCACGAGGTGTGGGAACGGGAATGTGCATTTTTTTTAAGTCAAGGGAATAAAGACAAGCTTGGCTTCTCAGGTTCATCATGTGACCTTTGCACCTTTGCCGTTGAAAAACTTTCGGGATTATTTCTGTTTCGGTATTAAATACCGTATTTACTTCCAACCATCAGTACCAACGTGCGCACCCAGAGTCTCCCAGAGCCCAGGAGAGCGCGGTCCAGCACCCACCTCCGCTCCTCCTGCTCCTCTCCTGCACAGCCGCAGAAGAGGGTTTGCTCCGTACAGCGGTGCGGTCCCTCCCGCCATGCTCCCTGTGACCTGCAAAGCTCGCGGGCATTTTCAGGGGGTGAAGCTCATTCACCAGCACTGACAATTTAAGATTTTTTTTTTTTTTTTTTTTGGCTGTGAAATTCACTTAAAAGTAGAATAAAAAGAGCTTTCCTGGTGGTGGGACAAACCCATTCCTCCCTCTTTCCTTCTGTCTCCCTGACACCAAATGATACAATAGCAAGCTCAGTTCATTTTTAGATTTCATTGGGAATCCAAAATAAATCCCAATTTTCCATGTGCTCCAAAAAGTTGAATGTAACACTATGAGTGAATTTGCATTGAAAAGACAAAATAACAGGCTGAAGACAGGATTTTTAAATTTAACAAGCCAACCAACTCAACTGTTTCTTAAAGCCCAAAGAAAAGTCCTGGAGTCACTGAACAAGCCCGGTGCAGAAGATGCTGCTCAGG